>NC_068365.1:22044446-22195397 GCF_020536995.1 Dreissena polymorpha | reverse complement strand
GCTCACAGAGCAGAGTATAAGGTAGGGGATAATATGGGGTTGAGTTCTTGAAGAACTGGGGCTTAATGCATTTGTGTAAAGTGTCATCTTAGATTAGCCTGTGCAGTTTGCACCAGCTAATCAAGGAGGACCATTTCTGCCTACTTTGGATTTTCGTTTTAAAAGAGACAGTTTGAAAGAAAAAAGTCCATAAAAGAGGAAAATTTTGCCCCTAATGAGCTTGTGCAGATTGCCTTGGTTAATCCGGGATGACACTTAATGCACATGAATTTACTGTTATCTTAGATTAGCCTTGTGAAGTCTACACAGGCTTATCAGGGATGACACATTCCGCTTTTACAGCATTTTTCAATTTATGAAAGTCTCTTCTAAACAAAATTCAGTTCAGCCAGAAGTGAAGTCCCTGATTAACCTTTGCTGACTGCACAGGCTTATCTGGGACAACACTTTACGACCATTCATGCAACACTGTGTTCACAGAACGAGGCGCAAAAGTATTACATTGCTACGTCTACCTTTCAGGACCTCCAGGAGATGTTGAATGATTTATTACACATCTGATAGGCAATGCAGATAAGGCATCGCATTTTGGAGGTTGGTATCCAATAATATTTGAACCATGCTCTTGAGATAACAGGGCTTAATGCATGTGCTTTAAATGTCATTCCATATTAGCCTGTGCATTCTGTGCAGGCTAACCAGGGATGACACTTTCTGCCTCAATTGGATATTTGTTGAGAAGACACTACTTTTTAATGAAATATACGATAACATGGGAATATGTCACTGATGAACCTGTTCGAATTGCACAGTCTCATTTGAGAGGACATGTTACGCACATGCATTTACCCCAATTTTTCCCAGGGCGATGCTTGTTTCAAAAGTATAAGGGTATTCCCTACGGACCGATTCCCCACGATTTGTCCCGATTTCCCAATTTTGTTGAGGTCTTGGGACATTCATAGCTCAATCAGCGAAGGTCTGACTCATTCGTATCTAGTCGTGACTGTTTGTAATTGATTTCACTGCCACTCGTGAGCTCAGAAAAATCATGCCAGATTTTAAAACGGTTGTAAAATTTGGCCAGACCTCCAAGACTGAATTTAATCGCAGTTGACTCGTACAGCTTTGAATTGCGTCTTGGGCGTCGTAATGGAATTGTAGGGTAATTCGTGACTCAATTGGGAAATCGGTGATCACGTGATCTGTCTACAAATCAGCTCGACTTTGTCAAGACGCTCAAGAGTTCACCCTTGCGAGCCCCGCTAGAATTCCTCGCGATTTTGTTACGAAACAGTTACGTTTCGGAGAAAGGGTGCGGTATATAAACAGAGCTTTTCGTTTTTTTCAGGCATTCAGTTGTTAGGGCTTGTATGAATAACAGGTTATTTGTTTATAATCAAAAATGGCAAGAAAGGCAAAGGCAGGAGGAAGATAAGTAAGAATACAATCGAAGAAGAAGGCACAGAAAGTTCTCCGAAAGGAGCAACTCCGCCTCCTATGGATTTTGAAGATGAACACTTGGTGTTGATGTTCAAGCTATAGTGTAAATACTACAGCTGCTCTTCGTCAAACTTCCATTTTTGATTTGGCGCCAAAAAAAACCCCGGAGGCCTTCTTACACATGTACATGAACATAGAAGAATGTAGGTCACATTGTAAAGAATGATCAATACCATTAGGTATTGGCGCCTAATACATGAGTGCATTTGATGAGGTCCTAGCTCAATCGTGACCGATCTGCATCGTTTGTAGTGCAGTCACAGTAGATTCTTACACATCGTAGTGAAGTCGCGACCCTATTCGCAAGACTTCAACCGAACCCCACGATTCGTCGTAAATCAATCGTACCAGTGTCGTTACTGAATCGTAGGACTTTCACGAGTCTTCCCGATTCAATAAAATTGATAAATTGTAGGGATCGTGGGCTTGTTTTTGTAGTGGAATAGGGCCATTAACTATAATAAAATCTCATTAATTTAGTCCAAACACATGCACATTATTTTTTTCATTTTTTGACCGGTATTTGTGATATTTCAACTATATAAAAACATTTATATGAAATTGTAGCCAACATTAAGATGACAGTTGTATGTATATAATCTGTTTTCGTAGGCTCGTCGAAAACAAGACACAGCAGTGAGACAGTCCAGAGCCATCAGTACAGCCGCCTGACCTCATGGCCCCTCCCTCATTCAGACACCAAAATGTCATGGTCACACCTCCACTAAATCTTTCCTGGAACCAGGGAGGCCTCAGACTGCCCCAGTGACATCACAGGAGGCCTTCACCTCTACACGTATGTTGATAGTATAAGTCGGGTTCTGAGAAAACTGGGCATAATGCATGTGCGTAAAGTGTTGTCTCAGATTAGCCTGTGCAGTCCGCACAGGCTTATCAGGGACGACACTTTCCGCTTTAGGGTATTTTTAATTTCAATGAAGTGCCTCTTTACTGAAAATCAAGTTTAGGCAGAAAGTGTCGTCCCTGATTAGCCTGTGCAGACTGCACAGGCTAATCTGGGACAACACTTTTCGCGCATGCATTATGCCCAGTTTTCACAGAATCCGACACTTATATCTGTATTTTTTTTCAGGATGTATGATTATTATGAATTTTATGCACCAGGAAGGCATACTGCCAATTGCCATGTCTGTTATTTCGTCTGTCTGTATATGGTTTACTTAAATGACACTTTTTTATGCCCCCGGTAGGGTGGCATATAGCAGTTGGACTGTCCATCAGTCAGTATGTCTGTCCGTCTGTCCGAAAAAAAACCTTTAACATTGACCATAACTTTTTAAATATTGAAGATAGCACCTTGATATTTGGCATGCATGTGTATCTCATGGAGCTGCACATTTTGAGTGGTAAAATTTCAAGGTGAACATCATCCTTTAAGGTCTAGGGTCGATAAAACAAAGTCAAGGGAAGTAATAAGCTTTAAATGGACATAGTTATCTGACCTGCCCACGTACATATTTTTGTTACATAAATCAAAGCGGCGCAGAAGGCGGCATTGTGTTTCTGACAAACACATTGTGGTAAAAGGTCAAGGTATCCTTTACGGTCTACGGTAAAAAATACAGATTTAAGTAAAGTAATAAGCTTTAAAAAGGGAGAAAATTATTCAATATTGAACATAGCCACTTAATATATTTGGCATGCATGTGTATCTCATGGAGCTGCACATTTTAATGGTGAATCTACAGTCACGGTAGTGGCTTTTAATTATTTGCTGCTAAAAATGGACATTTGTTACACACAGTTATTTTCAAGGGAAGTAATTTATATAATAATAAATCTCCTATTATATATACTGTACAGATTTATTATTTTGATTATTTATAACCCAAATGATAGATTTGTCAAAGTTTTTTTTTTAATGATATAATGATAATTTCTTTGATGTTCATTACATACCTGTGGACTTATGTCCATAGATACATGGTCAACTCTGGCTATGATCTCTTTTAAAACCACAGGCCTTAGTTGTCAGTGATGTCTGACATGGTCATAATTGACTGTGAGACCCTCCCCCCCACCCCTGGTTGGATTTGACAAAATTCAAGTGACAAACTTATCTCTTGTTGTAAAACAAAATCACCGTTATCAAGTTACAAAGCTTTGATACTTACATTCATATTATCTATGAACATTCAACTATCCCATATCACCTGATCTAATTTTGACCTTGACATTTACATATTTATGGACTAATACAGACTGTTCAAAAGTTTGGTTATTCCAAATTGACATGTTTCCTCTAACATCAATACTACATGCATCAAAGCTTATATACTTGCATGGATGTTATCTATAAAAACTATCAATACTTTCAGATCACTATTTCCTCCTTTTTACCATGACCCTTACCTTTTTTAGTTCACCTGAGCGATAACTCGGGGTGAGCTATTGTGATCACTCAGCGTCCGGCGTCCGGCCGTCCGTCCGGCCGGCCGTCCGTCCGTCTGTCTGTCTGTAAACAATTTGTAAACATCTTCTTCTACTAAACCATTTAGCCAATTTCAACTAAATTTCATGTGGAGCATCCCTAGGTCATGGGACAAAAGAATTGTTAAAAAAAATTTGATCACATAACCAAGATGGCCGCCATGACCATTTA
This sequence comes from Dreissena polymorpha, assembly GCF_020536995.1. Taxonomy (NCBI): domain Eukaryota; kingdom Metazoa; phylum Mollusca; class Bivalvia; order Myida; family Dreissenidae; genus Dreissena; species Dreissena polymorpha. The sequence continues at coordinate 22,191,271 of NC_068365.1, read as the reverse complement.
TGGTAAAAACCTTAAAAAATCTTCTTGTCAGAAACCGCTCATCAGATTTTCAAAAAATTTCACAGGGATGACCTTTGAAGGCTCCCCTGAAAAAGTTGTTCAAAGAAATTTGATTCGTCAAAAAACATGGCCGCAGGAGCTCGTTGAACTTTGCATGTTTATTCATTTTTGCCTATTTTGTGAAAACTTTCAAAAATCTTCCACATTTTTTGTCTGATCCTTTCCAAATTTGCACAGTGTCTTTATATCAATGAGGACACGAACCCTACAAAAAATGAGCATTATTGGTCCATGAAGTACAGAATTACCTCCCCTTGAATTGAGAAAATGGTGTTTATGCAATAAAGTCCAAATTTTTCATCCAATTCTTTACAAACTTGTAAGGATTTAGCATTGTTCAAACAAGGGAAGCCGTGGTGTAATGGATATGGTGTCCGCCTTGCGACCGGGAGGTCACGGGTTCGATCCCCACGGTGGGAGCGTTCTTTAGATCTCCCCATAAGACACCAAGTACTGGTTCTAGGCCCAGGAAACAGACTCGAGAGCGTTTATATAAGCCTAAGGCTTTCAACGCAATCGAGCTAAATAAATAGGTTTAAAACTAAACAAGGGAAACAACTACGGTTTATGCATGTTCTTTTTATTACAGATTTGCCTCCCTTTAATTCATTCAAAATCTCATTTTACAGCAGAGATTCCAAATCTGACCTGTAAATGAGCCCCATATTTAATGCCAGTGCTAGGTTACCTTTTCCCATTTGATCATTCTTAAGTATTGGTCTTGTAATGCTGCTACTGCTTCTGCTACTGCTACTTCTACTACTACTACTACTACTACTACTACTACTACTACTTCTACTACCACCACCACCACCACCACCACCACCACCACCACCATCACCACCACCACCACCACCACCACCACCTCTGCTACTACTGCCACTACTACCACTACTACTACCACTACCACTACTACTACCACTACTACTACTACTACTACTACTACTACTACTACTACTTCTACTACTACTACTACTACTACTTCTACTACTACTACTACTACTACTACTACTCCTACTACAACTACTACTACTACTACTACTACTACTACTACTACTACTACTACTGCACCACCACCACCACAACCACCACCACCACCATTCACAGTGACAAAAAACGTATTCACACAATGGCTGCTACTACAACTTATAGCCCATATAGGGGGGCATGCATGTTTTACAAACAGCCCTTGTTTCTATGGGATTTTAACCACAACTGTTCATTTTTATCTCCGACATATATTTTTAGGTCACCTGTCATGAAGTGACACGGTGAGCTTATGTGATCGTGTGATGTCCGGCGTCCGTTGTGCGTGCCTGAGTGTGTCCGTGCGTCCGTCCATCAACAATTTGTTTGTGTAGACAGTAGAGGTCACAGTTTGCATCCAATCTTGATGAAATTTGGTCAAAATGTTTATCTTGATGAAATCCGGTTTGGGATTGTATTTGGGTCATCTGGGGTCAAAAACAAGGTCACTAGGTCAAATAATAGAACAACCTTCTGTAGACAATAGAGGTCACAGTTTTCATCCAATCTTTATGAAATTTGGTCAGAATGTTTATCTTGATGAAATCTGGGTTGGGATTTTATTTGGGTCATCTGGGGTCAAAAACTAGGACACTAGGTCAAATAATAGAAAAACCTTGTGTAGACATTAGAGATCACAGTTTTTATCCAACCTTTATGAAATTTGGTCAGAATTCTTGATGAAATCTGGGTGGGATTGTATTTGGGTCATCTGGGGTAAAAATCTAGGTCAAATAAATAGAAAAACCTTGTGTTGACAATAGAGGTCACAGTTTTCATCCAATATTTATGAACTGTGGTCAGAATGTTTATCTTGATGAAATCTGGATTGGGATTGTATTTGGGTCATCTAGAGTCAGGAACTAGGTCACTAGGTCAAATCATAGAAAAACATTGTGTAGACAATAGAGGTCATAGTTTTCATCTGATCTTAATGAGTCAGGTGAGCGATTCAGGGCCATCATGGCCCTCTTGTTTGACATCATCCTTTGTAAACCCAAAATGATTCTTCCTTCAAAGCTTTTATACTTACATCTTATAACATCTTGTACATCTTGTACATCTTGTAGATGTGAACATCTTGAGTAAACCCATATTATCTTACGTCCTTTTACCTTTACATTGGTACTTATTCATATCGGCCAAAGAGTCAGAGTGTATTGAACGCAGCATCTTGTCATTTCTTTTCTCAAACCCAACAGTAGTTCTCTGTTTTTTTACTAAACTTAAAGAAAACAATTAAGATTACAGTATTTTTTCCAAGGGTTATTATAGATAACAGTGATTGTTAAAAGTATCAACCAAATTTGATTTATTTAATGATTGGTTTACCTTACAGCAGATATATCAGTTTTACAATCATCTCTTGTTGATTTTTCAGAAAACGATTGCTTTTACCCAACAGCAGATTTATCCATTTTTCAAACAGCTGTTATTGCTTGTAAATTTGTGTTACATGAACGCCACTGGTGTACATATATTTTGTTACATGTATATTTTTTTTCTGTCTTCAACGTTTAAACTAAAACCTTTAGATCAATATGAAGTACATGTATTTCATGATTGTCAGATTTATCATTACTAATTATCACATGGTTTCTTCCTGAAATATTATGTTTTTGAAATGACTAGCTTGAAATTGCTACTCGCTGTGTGCATATATTTTGTTATCTTATTTGCCGTAAGGGTACTTCTGCCTCTCAACAGTTTGTATATCAAAGTGATGATTGCAAGCTTTGCTGTTTTTAACTTGAAAAACATGTTCCCATACCATTGCTTGTTGATGAAAGACAAAGCAATTGATTTGAGCCACATTCTATAGAAAACATGGTTTAAGGCATGTGTGTCAAGTTTTGTCCCAGATGAGTTTGTTCAGTCCGCACATGCTTATCAGGAACCCCACTTTCCCCCTCTGGCATTATGTCTAAAAAGAGACTTTATTTAAATGGTGTTCACCTGCTAATCTGGGACGACATTTTATGCACATGCATTAAGCCCAGTTTTCCCAGAATGAGGCTCATTTGTCTGTTTAAAACAGGACAAGTGATTCCTTTTTGTTTTAATTTGTGTATCAGACTTGCGTACCATGCACTCAGTGCCCTACCTTGACTCAAGCGATGCGCCCGACCATTCCGTTGGTAAATATACTGTTGACCTCAACCACAAGCATGCAGTGTTTGGTGCTCACGGAGAGTGGTTTTGGCTGTCATGTTGTGAGATCCAGTGATGTTTGTCTGTTCTGTATAATCCAGTGCTTGTGATAATTTCCTGTAGTCCTCCTAATCGCCATAAGCTCAAAGCAAGGATATTGTGAAAGATATTTTACTCTCTAATATGGATTTTTTTTTTATGAATCAGGCCCTAAAACAAATTGTAAATTAATTATATATCACAAAACGTCAGCTTAAAAAGCTTGTATCCAGAAGTCTTGTCATGCTGAAGTGTTGTTCATTCCAACAAAACTTAATATTCATGGCAGTATTTTCTTCAGTTGTAAGACAGACAAATGTACCATTCTATTCATTCCTTAAATGAAACTGATCTGTTTTGCCAGTAGAAATACTGCCTGAAGTGCTTTTGACATTTTGCTTTTAATTGAGAAGGATGTATAAAATTGAGCTGCCCTTTAGGAAAATTTTACATAATGCATTTGCATTATGTGTAGTAATTTATTGGCCACACAGAGTAATAATGGATGACACTTTTGGCCTACATTGGATTTTTGCTAAGAAGAGACCAACTCTAAACAAAATATTTCATAAAAGTGGAATTCACAGGTCAATCTGGGATAACCTTTGACGCAAATGCATTAAGCATTGAGTTTAAGTGTGAAAGGTAACAACAGTGGAGCAGCTGTAGTTCCTACTTGTCTTTTATATTGTGGAAGTATTTGTAGGCCGCTTTATGATCATTAGGACATGAACTAAAGAACCAACAACAAAACTTTCATGATTGACCATTTCATTGTGTGCCATTTTAAGTCAGACTATTGTCTATTCATAAAGCATGAGCTTTGACAGGCCTGTCAAATGTTGTCATACAATCATGTTGTGAAGAGAGCACACACTGTTGCCCCTTTTCTCAGGAACAAAGGTAGATCGAAGATCCGACGGTAATCTTGAAGTTGACATTCATGACGGCGATGAGGGAGGCATTGTCTTCGAGGTGCACCGTGGGCAACACAGGGGTAAGCTGAACTTAGACTTCTGGTATCCGTAGGCAACACGGGTGTAAGCTTAACTTAGACTTCTGGTAACCATAAGGCAACACAGGGCAACACAGCGGTAACCTGAACATAGACTTCTAGTAACTGTAGGCAACACAGGGGCAAGCTGAACGTTGATTTCTAGTAACCATTTGCAACACAGATAAGCTTAACTTTAGTAACCATATGCAACACAGGGGTCAGCTGAACTCATACTTCTTGTAACTGTAGGCAACACAGGGTAAGCTGAACTTAAACTTCTAGTAACTGTAGGCAAAACAGGGGTAAGCTGAATGCTGACTTCTTGTAACCTTAGGCAACACAGGGGTAAGCTGAACTTTGAAATTTAGTACCTTGTGGCAACAGAGGGGTAAGCTGAACTTAGACTTCTAGTTACCATAGGCAACACAGGGGTGAGATGAACTATGACTTCTAGTAACTGTAGGCAACACAGGGGTCAGCTGAACTTAGACTTCTTGTAACTGTAGGCAACACAGGGGTAAGCTGAATGCTGACTTCTTGTAACCTTAGGCAACACAGGGGTGAGCTAAACTTTGACATTTAGTACCTTGTGGCAACAGAGGGGTAAGCTGAACTTAGACTTCTAGTAACCATAGGCAACACAGGGGTGAGCTGAACTATGACTTCTAGTAACTGTAGGCAACACAGGGGTTAGCTGAACTTAGCTTTTAGTAACCATTGGCAACATAGGGGTAAGCTGAACATAGACTTCTAGTAACCATAGGCAACACAGTGGTAAGCTGAACATCGACATTTAGTACCTTGTGGCAACAGAGGAATAGGCCCAACTTTGACTTCAACCGTAAGTTGGACTTTGACTTTAAGTAAGCATAGGGGACTTGGGTAAAGTGGAATTACCATATACAACAGTGTAGTAAGTTAAATTTTGACCTCTTGTAAACAAGTAATTAAGTTGTTGCCACCTTACGAAACGAAGGGGTAAATTCAGTTTTGATCGTCAGTTTTTATTGGGTTAGTTTACCAGTTATAAAAATAACAAAATATAATGGTTGAGAAATAAGTTATGTACAGGTAGATACAAATATTGGTAACAAATAATATGTTGCACTTTAAGTTTGCAATTTGCGCAGACAAATAAAGGATGACACTTTCTGCTTTTTTTTTTCGTTCAAAGGGAGATTCTTTTTAACGGAAATCGAGTTTAGGCAAAAAGTGTCGCCCTGATTTGTAAGCACATGCTAATCTGGGATGACACTTTATGCACATAAGTAAAGCCTCGTTTTAATATCATAAATACTGACCTGTTATCGTATGCTTATACTTTCCAAGGGGAAATAACTCATCCGGAATTTTAACTGGGAATCCGCCACCTCAATACCGTAATACAGGCCAGGTTAAACATAGTGCAATGCAACCTAGCCAAAAATCGGTAAACAACCCTCAATATTCTTTCCGGATCAACCAGGTGTATACGTGTCTTTTACGGCTCTGAATTAAAATATTGTTTTTCACTTGGTTGATTGGGGTTTTGAATAGATAAATTGTGTTATTTATCTTTTATTTCTCATTCGGATTAATTTGTGTGGATTTAATGGATTTTGTTTCATTTGTAAAAGGTAAGCCATGCTTGTTTTTATCGAACAATGGTTTATTTCTACCATGCTGGGTGTTTTCAGGCGCGAACGACCACGTGCAAAACGTGCTCTTCTAATACATTGCTAGAACGTGCAAAGCATGTTCTTCTAATGTGTTACGAGATCGTGCAAAGCGTGTTCTTCTATTGACAGATTGTTTATCATTTGCCATTGTGTGCAATAATGATTTTAACGTTCCGTATGACAATCTAATTGATCGTCATTTTATTTTTCATCTGTTTTGAATTAAACTTTTGTTTAATTTATGATCTACGGCAGTATTATTATAATTTTCATTATGGTCAAATAATGATTTTATGTGCCGTATGATAATCTGGTCTGTGACCAGTTTATGGTTGAATATGCTTTGCTCTTGTTTTTCATATATTCACTACATGATGGTCGCAGAAACAAGAGTGGATAAATACCCGGTGACTTCGCAGATCATGGATGATAGTTGCAGTATCAGTCACCGGGTATCGGGCACGATCGCGACCGTACTATGCTAAGTCTCTTAGACAGTCGGTCAACATCAGACCATATGGCGACACCCGTCAGCCGATCTTTGCCCGATGGCATTGGTCAAGGACATCGACCAATGCCGGACCATTTGGCATCCGCCATACGGTCATTATCCGGTGACAACACTGGTCATGATATGACCGGAACGTCACCGGGGACGTTGATCACGGACCATTGATCGACGTCTGACCGGCCGGTCCGGTCACCGGTCATGTCACCGGTCCGGTCCGGTCATTGATCACCGGTCCGGTCACCGGTCATGTCACCGGTCTGGTCTGGTCACCGGTCATGTCACCGGTCCGGTCACCGGTCATGTCACCGGTCCGGTCACTGGTCCGGTCCGGTCACCGGTCCGGTCATTGATCACCGGTCCGGTCCGGTCACCGGTCATGTCACCGGTCCGGTCCGGTCACCGGTCCGGTAATTGATCACCGGTCCGGTCCGGTCACCGGTCATGTCACCGGTCCGGTCACGGGTCCGGTCACCGGTCATGTCACCAGTCCGGTCATGTCACCGGTCCGGTCATGTCACCGGTCCGGTCATGTCAACGGTCTAGTCCGGTCACCGGTCCGGTCATTGATCACCGCTCCTGTCACCGGTCAACAGTCATCAGCTAGGCCTGCCACCGAGAACACCAGTCACCGGTCAAGAAGAAGAACTCGGTCTTCTTCATTGAATTATTCTCCTATTCTTCAAGGATTAGACATCGGACACGCTCTTCTTCGTCGAGCAGTTCTCATCGTCGCGGCTCTCGTAAGCGATCACGTCGTCACTCACGGAGACGTTATTCTAGAAGATCTCGGTCTCATCGCAGCCGATCCACATCTCGGCCAATCCAGATCTCGACATCGCAGGAAACGAGGCCGTCGTCAACCTTCACGTAGACATCAGCGGACTGCATTGAGCACCACTGGATAGTTATCGAACATACCTCTCCTTCATTGAGCAGTTCTCGGCGTTGATACGCTCGTAAGCGATCATGTCAATGCTCACGGAGACAATATTGTAGAAGACAATATTTCCAGCGTAGCCGAACAATATTTCGGCATCGAAGTTATATGGATGTCGCCACTTCTCACGTAGGCGTTAATGAACCTACTGGTCATATCGACGCTCTCCATTTTATTCCTTTAGGAATATCATGTCTCCATTCCACGTGTGATGGTTCTTCTTATGGCATCCACACATGTTGCAGTCACCGAGCCGTAGTTGTATACAAACACTAGTTCGTTTAACATTCAGGCTTCGGGATAAGCTGTTCTTTTCTCCACTACGACTACAAGGACACTTATGCCTATTAATACTGATAATCTACCGTTGTTTTCCGGTTAACATTATCAGATGACTTCGTGGATGGTCATTCTTCTGCACCAGATATTTCCATTCTGACGCAGTTATATTATACCGGTCCCGATCACCGGACATCGGTCACCATTCATCGGTCATATCACCGATCACTGATCACCTGTCAGAATAAGTGATGTCTCATCGCCATCGGATTGGATTTTTTGGCATGATCTTCTTTTCCGAGCAGTGCTTGACATTGATGACTGGTCCGTTCACCGGGCTACAGTTACCGGTCATTGACCGGTCCGGTTCGGTCACCACTTACCAATTACCGGTATTCCACTGTGTTTTCATCGGTCAATTTTTAGTATCACGGGTATCGTCTACATTACATAGTTGTATACCCCTGGCTATGATTGTATTGAATACTATATTTTATGGATTCAACAATCTACATGACTTTTTGTGTTTTTCAATACTGATGTTCTACTGGCGACGGTTACCAAATCATGCTATATCTGTTATTTGTACTTCTATCTCAACCGGCTACATGCAGACTACTGGTCTTGCAGATAGATCGGCTGAAGTGGGCTCGGAGACTAGCATTGAGGTCGAACATTACTATTTGACCTCTATTAATTTATGTTCGAGACCCGATGGATGAATTGTTTTAACCGCCTTTACCTGTTGGCTACAGACTTTGCAGTCAGTGTCACGGAACAGTTGGGACACATTAATGACGCTAGCAGGATTAGCAAGACGACATTTGTATCGACTTCTGCTTTTCTATTGCTCCTACGGCAGTGCATATTTTCAAGCTACTGGAATCAACAAGAGTTCTGATACATAGGATTGCCTATCAGATTGACCGCATAGCGGCTACAGTCTTGTAGATGGCTTAGGACCTATTGAACTCAGATCTTAGATCCTAGGATCTGGAGGGACCTCATCTTAAAGTTATTCTTCTATTACACTTCTGGCCATAACAGGCCGTCTTCCTATAACTGGTCGTATTCCTTTCGGAATTCGTCCCGGTTAGAAGTCTTGAAGTAAATGGATTAATCAAGTCAGAATTTAAGACTTCCATGCATTCTACCGGCAAGCGTGGACCCGCTTTAGGTTACCCCTAGGGTTTTCACCTTTTTCTGCCATCACACCTCCGATTCCGGAGGTACCACTATCAATCATATTTCCGTACTTCGCAAATCGATGACTTCGCGACCTGTATTATCCAGGATTTTAAAGGCGCCTGTTATTGGTTCAAGAAGAGGCTATATTCTGTAGATAGGTCATAAACTTATAAGTGTTAAACACTGTCCTATTCTACCAATTTTCAAGTGTGTTTGGAGTGGGAAAGTTCGGCTTGCCGTGGTTTCTTTGCCCACTCATCCTTGACAAATGGTTCCGGTCACCGGTCGGTATTTACCGGTCCGGTCACCGGTCCTTCTGCTGAGACGTCTTTTCTTACGTCCGTTTCAGCTTTATTTTTAAGATAATTGTATTTATCTCGGGATTATTTAATGACACAGATTTCCATCTTTTTGTCATTATTTACCACTATTCAGTGGTGTCTAGACTAGAAGATTATCTTGGCAAGAATATAGTTTATTCTACCACAACCTTCCTTACATCTTATACAGATGTGAGCAGATAAGGTTATGGACGATCACATAGAACAACGTATCTTGATTTTCTCAATTATGAACAACGTATCTTGATTTTCTCAATTATATCAACGAATATCACCTGCACATCTACATCTTAAAAAGCGAAAATTCTTTTTAGCTGTTTTTCATTTACAACACATTTTTCACGATTCCTTTGTGATGGTTTCAACTATCACACATCGGTCGTGGTTTACTTACAGACACGGAGGTGATCATATTATTACTCCTTGTAACTGGAAATCAGGAACTTATTCGTTCTTTGCAAGAACAACAAATTTTCTCTATCGTCTTTCTCATACCAGTTCGTCTCAACGCCCTGTTGGACGTTTTGTCCTGCAGTTCTTTCTTTCGAATTATTTTTCCGTTGGGTTCAATAATGTAATTGCGCATGCGCGGCAGTGAAGTTGCAGACGAGTTGCATGGTGTACATAGTATATCAAAGAATGTTGTTTATCATCAAACGCTAGTTATTAGCGTTATGCGATCGTATATCGCAGTGTATACCGGTATGCTGAACAATGTCAACAATGCAGTTCACAGAAATCCAACAATGCAGTTCACAGAAATCGATCCAGCAGGGTGTGCGAATGTTATACATTCATATATTGACATAAACTGGAATATCTTGCCTTCTTGGTGAGTTTTTGCAATTACTGAGTTTTTGCCATAATTTCATGAAATATACTTAATGAACCATGGGATTATGGTTCTACGACCTTTTAAGTCTCCTGTACAATTATTTTCAGGAAACTTCTTTACAGGTCAAATATCATATCTCACTGAGACATATTTTTACTGATCCAAACATGTGCCACTTCATGTCTGGCCATTAATAACTTTTAGTTATCTCTACAGAAGAACGTTTTTCTGTTAGAGTTTCAATCCTTGTTACTTGTGCAAGGATAATTCCATCAGAACTGTATCAAGGTTCTATGGAAATTCATTTTTTACTGGGTAATTGAGAGCATAGTTATTACCTTAATCACTCTGCTAGATACATAGAGGTTTTTCTCATCTTTTTCTTGATGATAAGAAATTTGTTCTTTTCTTCATCAAAGGATAGAGATTATGCTTTCGTATACCTTGTTTTGTGTAAGTCATCGCAACTCTGTGCTGTCTTACCTATTTTGGAACTGATCCAAACTATGGAACGTCAACACTATGTTTTTCGTTCCTTTACCTTCTTAAGCGGTTTTGACTTGTGTAACATGTTGGGATGCTTAATGAGCTCCCTATGAACCTTTTTTCATCAGGCTTATTAACAGTTCCAATATAATTTTAAGACGGTTTTCCTTCTTATTATGGCTTTTACCATACGGAGAAGTGAAATTCATGCTTTTTCTGTTGAATACGACCAATTCCAGTTGGATCTATTGTCGTTTTCACTTTGTTGTGTCAGCCAGGATTCCTTGCTTAATATCAAGTCCTCTATATGGCTTCTACCTTCAAGTTTCCAAGTTTTCTTAAACTGGTAGTCATGAAGATGAGGATAAACTTCTTTGGGCAATCAGGGCTTTGAAGTTCTATCTCAGCAGTGTTAGTCAGAAGTCCATTCGAGGTTCTCAAAGAAACTCTTCATTTCCCCAAAAAAGGGGGGGGGGGAGATGTGTCTGCGGCTTCTATTTCTCGGGGTTAGACCTTGACTAAGGAAAGTTAATCTTATCCTATCTAAGGATTCATTCCTTTTTAGGATCTGACCGCATGAATTAAGAGCTCTGTCTGTTTTGTGGGCATATATTAATCACACCCCACTTTTTGACGTGGTCTAAGCTGTTTACTGGAGGAATCCGACCACCTTGTCATCTTTTTATCTTCGTTTTCTGAAGTGCCAACAATACAATTTGTATACGTTTGGGCTTGTGGTTTCACTAACGGTAGTGTCTTCTTTACGACATAGACATATTACTCTGTCCGAGAAGTCATTATTAATACCGTTTTAACGAAGATTACTTGATATCATTAGCTGATAACCCTGTTTATGGGTTTTACTGTGTTGGGAAAATATATACGAACCTTCCCACCGCAGCTGCAAAATCAGCATACGATAACAGGTCAGTATTTATGATATTAAAACAAATTTTTTAAATAAAATTCATTTTAATTATTAAATACTTACCTGTTATCGGTAAGTCCCACCTCCCACCCCGCTATTCGATTAATATTTTTGTATATATATTGAAAGAATATTGAGGGTTGGTTACCGATTTTTGGCTAGGTTGCATTGCACTATGTTTAACCTGGCCTGTATTACGGTATTGAGGTGGCGGATTCCCAGTTAAAATTCCGGATGAGTTATTTCCCCTTGGAAAGTATAAGCATACGATAACAGGTAAGTATTTAATAATTAAAATGAATTTTATTTAAAAAATTTGTTTTTCTAGAGCAAGGTTCATATGTATTCATTTCATTTTTTGCCAGGTAGTATGAGCTGTAGCAATCGTGGTAGGCATTATATGTAACTGCATGCTTGCCAGAGTTGTGGAACCTTTTTTGTGTGTAACATAAGCCTAAGAGTGTTCTATGTCACCTTTAAATATTTATAATTAAGCTGGAATTATGAAGTCTGTGTCAGTCAATACATACGGAATATTACGCTAGTCAATTGTTCCATGTGTTTGTATCAGTCAAGTGGCTTGTGTGATGACGTATCTCACGAGAGTGTGATACGAAATAGTGCAAGCCACGAGACTTATACAAACACTTGTAACAATTGACTTGCGTAATATTCCATTTTAGCTCACCTGAGCACAACGTGCTCATGGTGAGCTTTTGTGATCGCTTTTTGTCCATTGTCTGTCGTCCGTTGTCCGTTGTGCAGCGTCAACATTTGCCTTGTTAACTCTCTAGAGTCCACATTTACTGTCCAATCTTCATGAAATTTGGTCAAAAGATTGGTTTCAATGATATCTTGGATGAGATCGAAAATGGTTACGTTTTCTTGAAAAACATGGCTGCCAAGGGGCGGGGCATTTTTCCTTTTATGGCTATATATGGCTATAGTAAAATCTTGTTAACACTCTAGAGGCCACAGTTATTGTCTGATCTTCATAAAACTTGGTCAGAAGATTCATCCCAATAATATCTTGGACTAGTTCGAAAATGATGCTGGTTGGTTGAAAAACATGGCCGCCAGGGGGCGGGGCATTTTTCCTAATATGGCTATAGTAAAACCTTGTTAACACTCTAGAGGCCACATTTATTTTCCGATCTTCATGAAACTTGGTCAGAAGATTTGTCCCACTGATATCTTAGATGAGTTCAAAAATGGTAACTTTTGCTTGAAAAACATGGCTGCCAAGGGACGGGGCATTTTTCCTTATAAGGCTATATAGCTTTAGTAAAATCTTGTTAACACTCTAGAGGCCACATTTATAGTCCGATCTTCTTGAAACTTGGTCTGAAGATTCATCCCAGTAATATCTTGAATGAGTTCAAAAATGTTACCGGTTGGTTGAAAAACGTGGCCACCACGGGGGCTGGGCTATTTTCCTTATATTGCTATAGTAAAACCTTGTTAACACTCTAGAGGTCACATTTATTTTCCGATCATCATGAAACTTGGTCAGAAGATTTGTCCCAATGATATCTTGGATGAGTTCGAAAATGGTATTGGTTGCTTTAAAAACATGGCCACCAGTGGCGGGGCATTTTTCCTTATATGGCTATATATGGCTATAGTTAAACCTTGTTAACACTCTAGAGGCCACATTTATTGTCCAATCTTCATGACATTTGGTCAGAAGATTGGTCTCAATGAAATCTTGGATGAGTTCAAAAATAATTGTTTGCTTTAAAAAAAATGGCTTCCAAGGGGCGGGGCATTTTTCCTTATAATTTTATGGCTATAGTAAAATCTTGTTGACACTCTAGAGGCCACATTTACTGTCCGATCTTCATGAAACTTGGTCAGAAGATTCATCCTGATAATATCTTGGAACAGTTAAAAAATGATGCCGGTTGGTTGAAAAACATGGCTGCCATATATTTTTCCTTATATGGCTATAGAAAAACCTTGTTAACACTCTAGAGGCCACATTTATTTTCTGATCTTCGTGAAACTTGGTCAGAAGATTTGTCCCAATAATATCTTGTTATCTCCGGTGAGCGACTTTGGGCCTTTCAGGCCCTCATGTATTATATACAACTTTGAATTACTTAAATTAAAAAAAATGAGTTCAAGCGTTCATTATTAACCAAGAATGCTCTTATAATTTTCTGCGTTCAAAGTGATGCCATTAAAAGTAGTCCGGCTAGTATGGTAATACAGATTTGGAAAACTAGCGGGTAGCATAATAGGGAATTATTTCCTGTGCAGTTTTATTTTACCGATTGATAAAACTTGTATGTTTTGCAAACATAAAGCAGGTATATAATACATTTGTATACCAGATTTAAAACAGCTTTGTGCTGAGCTTACTGTTGCCAATTGTTTGTTGACTTAAATTTGATGGGGTGTCATGTGTCCTTCTTATGGAATCAGGTTTTCCAGCAGGATTTTATTCTCTTAATTATTTGAATATGGGTTATTAACTAATCAAATTAGTGAACAGCATGTATGTTACCCTTTTCCTCAAAATTTAGTCATAATTATACCCCCACTTACATAAGTTTATAGTTTAGGGGGGTAGTTAGGAGTGAGCTTGTCTGTCGGTCTGTCTGTCGGTCCGTGTCCGCTCTCTAATTCAAGTAGTTTTCATCAGATCTTCAACAAACTTGGTCAGAAGTTGTATCTAGATGATGTCTAGGCCAAGTTGGAACATGGGCCTTGCCGGGTAAAAAACTAGGTCATGGGGTCACTTAGTGCGTTTTAAACATTCATCATGTTGTCTGCTCTGTAATTCAAGAAGTTTTCATCAGAGCTTCACCAAACTTGGTCAGAAGTTGTATTTAGATGATGTCTAGGCCAAGTTCGAACATGGGTCATGGCAGATCAAAAACTAGGTCACGGGATCACTTAGTGCGTTTTAAACATTGAGCGTGGTGTCCTATCTCTAATTCAAGTAGTTTTTATCCAATCTTCACCAAACTTGGTCAGAAGTTGTATCTAGATGATTAGGTAAAGTTCAAATATGGGTCATGCTCGGTCAAAAACTAGGTCACTGGGTCACTTAGTATGTTTTACACATTCAGCATGGTGTCTGCTCTCTAGTTCAAGTAGTTTTCATCCGATCTTAACCACACTTAGTCAGAAGTTGTATCTAGATCATGTGTAGGTCAAGTTCGAACATGGGCCATGCAGGGTCAAAAACCAGGTCACCGGGTCACTTGTGCGTTTTAAACATTGAGCATGGTGTCCGCTGTTTTTTGTGAAGACAACATGCAAATTATTCTGTGTCAATGCGGCATGTGGGGATATTTGTCACGTCTGTGACAAAGTTCTAGTTATGTTTTGAATCCATTCAATTGATAATTCTGTTTTTTGCCTGACATAACAGAGGCCTATTAAAGGCCTTTTCCCCATGAAACATTTCTTTCAATCATAAAGTGCAATTTTCAACTGAATCAAAACTGACATCAGCTTTTTCATTCACACATCAGCATTTTTACTGCTATTTCTTCACAAAATCGATTGTTTAAAGCCTCTTACCAATGAGGAGAAAAATAGTCTTCATTATATTTCTTGAGATAAAACAGTTCAGCTATAGACTGAGGTTCATGTAGTTCAATATATTCTGTAGTTATCAAAATAAAAGATACGGGTATATTTTGTAAAATTTTATGTTTTGCGTATTGTCAGTTATATGCTTAGCTCAATAATAATGTAGTTAAAGTATTTCAACTAACACAATCCACAGATTTGTTATTAACATTTAATGTCGATGATTCGGTTATTGATTACAGTAAATTGCTTTTTTTGTAAGCACATTTTTACTGTGCATCTTTTGAAAAGGTTGCTTTTCTTACGTTATTAACTGTATATGATGACTATAATAAAGTTTCCATAACAAATTATTTTATTCTGAAGAGTTAAACTGTACAAATTAGTAACTTTAAGTTTTTTTTGATATAATCTATATTTGTTTATCTTATTTATTCCAAGAATAAGCTTAATTAAATAATACAAAAAGTAGGAACATGATAGGAAGCCAAAATCTTAGATGGAGATTATTTATTTGTTCCATGTCAAGTAATTTATTCATTGATGTTCATGGCATTACTTTATACTGATAAAAAGTCAAACTACCTAATTAATAAACAAAATAAAACTTTACCTTAACCTTTGACCTTGACCCCTTTCTTTCAGCATCAGACAGTGCCCTAAACCCTTGTGGGAGCAGTAGCGTGTTTAGCTATAAGCCACATGTTCGAATAGTGAAGGCCATACGGAAGATCGAGCGTGAACGGGAGCAGCAGTGGCGGGAAAAGCGGGTCATAGGTCGTGTAACCAAGCACAGGGGGGTCAGCTACCATCTGAACACTAGAAAGGTCAACTTCCATTGGCAAAAAGGAAACAAAATAGGTATTGTTACCTATTTTATGTAATTCATAATTAAGGTCCCCACTAAGAATTGCAGTTGTCTTGATTTCTTTCAGAAGGTTCTGGAACCATTTTTGGGGGTTGTTGTGAAATACATGTAAATTTAGTTATGTCAGATTTTCTGAGCTTGAACATGCAGGTTTTATGTTTTAAGTTAATGTTAAAAGACTTTATGTTAGTAATTTCAAAGTAAATGTTTTGTTGAAGATTACAATTTGCAGTGAACAACATTTACTTTAAATGTACAAATAACAAGATAAGTATTGATGCAAAGCATCAAAGGGCATCGGGAATTTCAGTGTAAAAGGCACTCAATGAAGTTACATGGAACGATTTTTTTCTACTGTAAATATTAATATATTGGCCGATTATTTTAAACAAAATAGAAAAAGATACTGGTATTACCATTATCTATAATTTTGTGTTATAACCCCCAAATAACCATTATTTATGATGTTGTGTCATAACCCCCAAATAACCATTATCTATGATTGTGTTGTAACATCAAAATATTTCATAGTTCATTTTATTTACATTGGTTTCCTTTTTTTACTGGCATCCGTGTGCAGTTTTAATTAATGGAACAAAACTGTGTAGGTTTTAAAATATCTGCTTCATCTTGTAAGCGTAATTTCATATTTTTCTCAACTTCAAGGGGAGATGATTCTGAACTTATTCTTACGTTGCTCATTTACGATAGTGGTTGAGTACTCATTGATATGAAAACATTGTAAAAGTTTGAAAAAAACATGAATGAAAACTGTAAATTGCATAAAGAAGCTGCATTTCACAATACTTTGAAATTCAGTAAAAGATCATAATAGATGTATTGCTCTGATATTCATATTGCTCTGATATTCATCATTTTCAATTGGGTTCGAGTAATACTGATATGAAAACACTTAACAAGTTTGAAAAGATTCAGACGACAGTTGTGAAATCTTTTAAACAAGAGGAAATTGTTTATTTTGTCAAATTTAATAGAAAAAAATCTGGACTTATTGTCGCGATGTTTCTCATTTTAAATGAGGTAAAAATGCTCATTGATATGAAGACACTGTAAGTTTGGGGAGAATCTGATGAAAAATGTTGACATAATCACCTAACCAAGCAGTTTTTCACTTTTATTTTTAAATTCAAAAAGACATAATTTTTGACTTATGGTCCGATATTGCTCATATAGAGTTTGGGTTGGGTCCTCATTGATAAAAAAACCTGTGCAAGTTTGGGAACAATCGGATGAAAATTTTGGACTTCGAACAACGATTTCAAAATTTCTCAACTTCTATGGAAGATAACTATGACCGTAATGGTCGGATAATGCTAAAGGGCCCATACCACCTGGATAGTAATACATGTCGCGCTTCGCGCTCTTTATGTGGTTCTTAAAAGAACTCAGAGGAGTGCTTCACTTTAGGGACGGGTTGCATGGACACAGTTCCTCCTTGATAAGCGGCTGCTTCCTTTATCGCAACTCATTGTTACAATCAATAATACGTGTCGCGCTTCGCGCTCTATATGTGGTAGGGATAGTACTTAGGGCCTATGATAGACAACCATAAAAATACATGGATAATAGATTTGTTTTTTGCATTTATTTGTTAATATAAAAACACGTGTATTTTTTTATCAGATATTTAAGTGATGTAAGAAATCTTAATTAACGTTGTCACCACTCGGCATCCATTAATTTTAATAAAAATGTCCAATTGTAGAAAAATGGATTTTAAAATGTCTACATAAAATAAAGCTTTATTATATTTATTGTCCTGACTGAAAAAAATTGTCAGCTGCCGAACTGTTCCGTTCGTGCCGGAACCCGGGATTGACCCGGGGGCCTTTAGATGATTGTTGCGTTAACAACTTCAGTCAAACGCTCTCCCAACTGAGCTATTCCGGCTGACATCATTTATTTACTGCTATTTGGTGAAGTTGTGTATAGCGATCGTTATTTTATGTCTATTAATAAACTAATACATTGTACGTTTTCGTACCACTACGCCTTCCAATAAACTTGCTTGCGCGATAGGTCGTCAAATATAGTCCTACATTGATTCTCCATTAAATAAGCAATTTAGAAAAACCACAAAATAAATATATTTTGTTTTGTTTTTATACAAAACCAGAAAGTTTTGCGTATTTACCCAGTCCTTGTGATCTTTCCCCTGTGATCAGTTGTGGATCAGTTATTAATTAAAACAATTAACTTTGCATTATTGGCAATAAATGTTGTAATAAATGTAATAGGCACAAATGCAGTACTTATTTACACTAATTTACACAAAAAATCACCACAATGCAAGATATTCTTAAAACAAAAATATATACATTTATCCGTAAAATAACTTCTCCCATAAGCGAAAAAAATGCATAATATACTAGTCGCCGCTCTCCAGAGCGATGCCAATAAGGCCCGCTGTTGGTCATATTGATTGCGATGCTTGGTCATTTCTGTTCATCAGGTGAAGGTCAGTTCGGTAAAGTATACTCAGCAGTCAACATGGACAGTGGGGTGCTCATGGCAATGAAGGAGGTAAGGGGGACAACTCTATGAGTTTCTATGGTAATAATGGAGTCTCGTCCTGGGAAAACTGGGCTTTATGCATGTGTGAATTGTTATTTTTCGTTTGAAGGAAGTATTTTCAAAACAAAAATTCAGTTAAGGTAGAAAGTGTTGTTCCAAAATAGCCTGTGTGGACTGCACAAGCTTATTTTGGATGACCCTATGCAAATGCTTTTAGCCCTGTTTTCCCCCCGTAACTTTTTTGCGACTTTCGCTCAGGGTCTGTATCTGAAGGTACTTGAAAACTTTTATTGAAAAAGGTTCTCTACTAAATGTTTGCTAAAACAATATGGCCAGGGGACAAACAAATTCTAAATTGCACTCGTCCTGCAGGACAAGTGCATTAAAATTTTCACTTGTCCTGCAAATACATGCACTTGTCCTTCAAATATGTGTGAATGAAAGATTGCAAAGGGCTGATATGACAATGTTTCCTATATCACTGCTAAAAAGGTGCTTACTTAGTTATTCATGCCAGCTGATCAGACTGGTTTAAAAACCGTACTTCGCGGTTAAATAATTCTTTAAAAAAATCAATACTTACAGTGATTGCAGTTGGATGGTTCCCTGTCAACATGGACGTGCAAAGTTTACACCAAAAAGACAATATTTTACTCGGGACAAAGTCTCGCATAACAAGGCGCACCTGCTGTGCGAAATTTACAATTACTATTTCCGGTTCATTCGCGTTTTACTTTCGGAATAGATATGCTTTAAGAAAATGATTTTATTCAAGAAAAAGAGTTTTACTGGTCAAAAAATACATATTTTAACATCAGCTTTTTTTCATTCGTCCTGTAGGACGAGAGCTTTCGTCCTGTAGGACGAGAGCTTTAGGGAAATTCACTCGTCCTTTCAAGATTTCACTCGTCAATACGAGCGGACAATTGGAATTTTTGTCCCCTGTGGCAGATAACAGAAAATGTTAATATGTTTTCATTCAAATTTATAAAAATGTCATGTTTTTTATACGCCCACAAACAAAGTTTAGGGGGATATATAGGAGTGAGCTTGTCGGTCAGTTGGTCGAATGTCTATCTGTCGGTCCGAATTAAGGGTCCGCTCTCTAATTTAAGTTGTTTTCATCCAATCTTCACCAAAATTGGTCAGATGTTGTATCTAGATGATGTCTAGTTTATTTTAAAAACTTTTAAACCTTTCCAGATTAAGTTCCCATCCGCTGATATACACAGCCACTTCAAGGAAATCATAGATGAGATAAAGATCTTTGAAGGCATCTCACATGAGAATCTCGTTCGATACTACGGAGTGGAAGTTCATCGGGTAAGTACCTTGTATAATCACACATCTGCTATGACAAAGTTAAGGTTTTAAGTTAAGTATGATAATAAATTTACGCTATAATTAATTATTTAGATCAAGAAGCCAATATCTGGAAATAATTATACCCCCACAAACGAAGTTTAGGAGGGTATATAGGAGTGAATTTGTCTGTCGGTCGGTCTGTCTGTCGGTCCGTATTAAGTGTCCGCTCTCTAATTCAAGTAGTTTTCATCCGATCTTCACCAAACTTGGTCAGAAGTTGTATCTACATGATGTCTAGGCCAAGTTCTAACATATGCCTTGCCGGGTCAAAAACTAGGTCACGGGGTCACTTAGTGCGTTTTAAACATTCAGCATGTTGTCCACTCTCTAATTCAAGTAGTTTTCATCCGATCTTCATCAAACTTGGTCAGAAGTTGTATCTAGATGATCTTAAGGCCAAGTTGGAACATGGGCCTTGCCAGGTCAAAAAATAGGTCACGGGATCACTTAGTGCGTTTTAAGCTCACCTGAGCACAACGTGCTCATGGTGAGCTTTTGTGATCGCTTTTTTTCCGTTGTGCGTTGGTAGGTGTCAACATTTGCCTTGTTAACTCTCTAGAGGCCACATTTATTGTCCAATCTTCATGAAATTTGGTCAGAACATTGGTTACAATGATATCTTGGATGAGTTCGAAAATGGTTACGTTTGCTTGAAAAACATGGCTGCCAAGTGGCGGGGCATTTTTTTACTTATATGGCTCTATATGGCTAAAGTAAAATCTTGTTAACACTCTAGAGGCCACATTTATTGTCTCATCTTCATAAAACTTGGTCAGAAGATTCATCCCAATAATATCTTGGACGAGTTCGAAAATGATGCCAGTTGGTTGAAAAACATGGCCGCCAGGGGGCGGGGCATTTTTCCTTATATGGCTATAGTAAAACCTTGTTAACACTCTAGAGGCCACATTTATTTTCCGATCTTCATGAAACTTGCTCAGAAGATTTGTCCCACTGATATCTTGGATGAGTTAAAAAATGATAACCTTTGCTTGAAAAACATGGCTGCCAAGGGGCGGGGCATTTTTCCTTATATGGCTTTTTAAGGCTATAGTAAAATCTTGTTAACACTCTAGAGGTCCACATTTATAGTCCAATCTTTATGAAACTTGGTCAGAAGATTCATCCCAATAATATCTTGGACGAGGTCGAAAATGATGCCGGTTGGTTGAAAAACATGGCCGCCAAGGGGCGGGGCATTTTTCCTAATATGGCTACATGTATTGTCCAATCTTGATGAAATATGGTCAGATGATTTGTCTTAATGATATCTTGGATGAGTTCGAAAATGGTTACGTTTGCTTGAAAAACATGGCTGCCAAGGGGCGGGGCATTTTTCCTTATATGGCTATATAAGGCTATAGTAAAATCTTATTCACTCTAGAGGCCACATTTATAGTCCGATCCTTATGAAACTTGGTCAGAAGATTTATCCCAATAATATCTTGGACGAGTTCAAAATTGATGCCTGTTGGTTGAAAAACATTGCCACCACGGGGGCGGGGCTATTTTCCTTATATGCCTATAGTAAAACCTTGTTAACACTCTAGAGGTCACATTTATTTTCCGATCATCATGAAACTTGGTCAGAAGATTTGTCCCAATGATAGATTGGATGAGTTCGAAAATGGTTTTGGTTGCTTTAAAAACATGGCCACCAGGGGTAGGGGCATTTTCCTTATATGGCTATATATGGCTATAGTAAAACCGTGTTAACACTCTAGAGGCAACATTTAAAGTCCAATCTTCATGAAATTTGGTCAGAAGATTGGTCTTAATGGTATATTATATCAGTTCGAAAATAATTATGTTTGCTTGAAAAAAGTGGCTTCCAAGAGCGGGGCATTTTTCCTTATATGGCTATAGTAAAATCTTGTTAACACTCTTAGAGGCCACATTTACTGTCCAATCAATCTTAATGAAACTTGGTCAGAAGATTCATCCAAATAATATCTTGGATTAGTTCAAAAATGATTCCGGTTTGTTGAAAAACATGGCTGCCAGGGGGCGGGGCATTTTTCCTTATATGGCTATAGTAAAACCTTGTTAACACTCTAGAGGCCACATTTATTTCCGATCTTTGTGAAACTTGGTCAGAAGATTTGTCCCAATAATATCTTGTTATCTCAGGTGAGCGACATTGGGCCTTTCAGGCCCTCTTGTTTAACATTCAGCATGGTGTCCTCTCTCTTATTCAAGTAGTTTTCATCTGATCTTTACCAAACTTTGTCAGAAGTTTAATCTAGATGATCTGAAGGCCAAGTTCGAACATGGGCCATCCCAGATCAAAAACTAGGACACAGCGTCACTTAGTACGTTTTACACATTGAGCATGGTGTCTGCTCTCTATTTCAAGTAGTTTAAATCCGATCTTCACCACACTTGGTCAGAAGTTGTAACTAGATGATATGTAGGTGAAGTTCGAACATGGGCCATGCCGGGTCAAAAACTAGGTCACGGGGTCACTTAGTGTGTTTTAAACCTCACCATGTTGTCCGCTAATAGACCCTTTTCACAATAGGCCAAAATTGATAAGAGCTCAAAGTCACGTGACTCGCAGAACTCCAGAACAGGCTGATTGTGTATAAATTTCCAATAGTCCCTGGGCAACGCTGCATCTGATTTTTACATTTCACTCTTTTGGACATTCGGTGATGTAACGACTTAGAAAAGACAGAATAAGTTATAAATATGTACTTGACATTATAAGTGTCAATACATTTAATAAATTGTCTTGATTAAAGTACTTGTTTTTCTTCATTTTTTCACACATTTGACACGCTTTGTTAAAGCTTTTATATCGCGCTGTTTGAATAAAGATCTATCTTGTTTATTGATACATCTGTTGTTTAATAGCCCCTGTGTTCCGTATAAACCAATTATCTCGTTATGATCAGATACTGTGCCGACAAATACTAAATAACAGCATGGTGTCATAAACCACCCGTGGTAGATGCCTGGTCATTGAATTTTGAATATGGGTCATGCCGGGTCAAAAACAAGGTCACGGCGTCACTTAGTGCGTTTTAAACATCACAATGTTGTCCGCTCTCTTAATTCAAGTAGTTTTCATCCAATCGTCACCAAACTTGGTCAGAAGTTGTATCTAGATGATGTCTAGGTCAAGTTTGAATATGGGTCATGCCACAGGTGGATAGCGTGTGGCTATGATATTAATTAGTGAAAACATCATTTTGAATGATAAATAATCATATTATAACGAAAAATTAACTTTTCTGAAAAAAAAAAATCACTATCAAATATATATATAACAAGGTATGCAACTCAAAATCATCCGAAAACGGAGTGCATCGTTTTGAACAGCCATTACAAAGGTTTCAAACGGCGCTGGACAGTTAGTTTTGATGTTACGGCAAGCAGGGTAATAACGTTTTTTCATACGTTTTATTAAATTATGGTACAGTAGACTCTCTGTAAACCGGACGGTCGCGGGACCGGCCTGATCGTCCGGTTTTCAGAGAGTTCCGGTTTACCAAGAGTTTGCATATTGCCGAAATATACATGGTATGCATTGTGTACAGAATCACATAAAAATAAAACAAACCATATACATTTACATGTAGCATGTGATAACTGTACGCAGGTACTGATGATGTTAATTGTATTCTTAGAAAATGTGTTTTTAATCGATTAAAAGCAAAAAATATTCCATACCGACTTGTTTTGATAAATCCCAAAGTGAGTGTGGTGCTTTATACATGTACGTACGTGGCATTTGTAATATAGGCGAGTGACGACACAAATAAGATTGTTGTAGATACACGATTTATTATATTAAACATACACACAAGCAAACAACAGCGTCATAATTATTTTTAAAGATATTTTTCAAGATATTCATAATCTCAAAACCTACTAATTCTTGAAGTTTACGATTTCACGAAAAAGTCCAAGATCACTCTTTGCTTGAAAGCACATTTCTCCTTTATGTTAAAAACATGGCTATAAGATCTTTTAAAATAACCGAGAAGATCACAAGAAAGTGATCGTCGCAACGGCATGCATTAATTTTTTAATTAAATTGTTAATCATAGGCGATGATAAATAATTAATAAAACAATCGAGTCAATCACTTTTTGGTGTTATTGCGAGGTTATTATAGACATTCACAGTTTGTTTTACATTACTTAATCTGACTCCCATAGTGCGGTAACGACTTGACACCTTTATGGTCTGTTTAATCCGATTATCGATAATTGCGCGAGCAAAATGTGTGACACCGCACTCGCTGTGCTGACAAGGTATTGTTATTTGACGCCTCGGGCATCTTGAGAATTTAGACCGTCCGGTATACTCAATGTAATTTACATTGAAAATGACCAAATTTACGGAGATACCCGTCCGGTTTCCGGTTTTCAGAGAGTTCGGTTTATTCAACATTTTTTAACAAAGAAATAGAAGGAGAAAATACGGGACTGGCCCGACCGTCCGGAATCGGGAGAGTTCCGGTATTCAGAGAGTCCGGTATTGGCAGAGTCTACTGTATCGAGGTTCGTGAACTTTGCAGGGAAAATGCCCTTTACTCCGTGAAGATTTCAGTATTAAATACTGCATGATCAGTGTCAACTGGGTCATGCGAATTGTGTATCGTGTTATTTCTGAAAAGTTTACCCAGCATTTGTAAAAATATTGCAAGACATATACATTTCCAGAAAGGAAATTCATTTCTGCGTTGAATAAGACCAAGATCGTGAAAATCGCTGCAAAATTGATGAAGTAATGGCTGTTCAAAACGATGCATCTCGTTTTCGGATGATTTTGAGTTGCATACCTTGTTATATATATATTTGATAGTGAATTTTTTTTTCAGAAAAGTTAATTTTTCGTTATAATATGATTATTTATCATTCAAAATGATGTTTTCACTAATTAATATCATAGCCACACGCTAACCACCTGTGGGTCATGCCGGGTCAAAAACTAGGTCACGGGGTATCTTAGTGCGTTTTAAACCTCACCATGTTGTCCACTCTCTTATTCAAGCAGTTTTCATCCAATCTTCACCAAACTTGGTCACAAGGTTTATCTAAATGATCTCTAGGACAAGTTTGAACATGGGCCATTCCGGGCCTAAAATTAGGTCACGGGGCACGGGGTCACTTAGTGCGTTTTTTAACATTCAGCATGGTGTCCGCTCTCTAATTCAAGTAGTTTACATCCGATCTTCACCAAACTTGGTCAGAAGTTTTATGGAGATGATCTTAAGGCCAAGTTAGAACATGGGCCTTTCTGGGTCAAAAACTAGGTCAAGGGGTCACTTAGTGCGTATTAAAAATTGAGCATGGTGTCCGCTGTTTTTTGTGAAGACGACATGCAAAATATTGTGTGTCAATGCGGCATGTGGGGGTATTCGCCACGTCTGTGACAAAACTCTAGTTTTGTTTTGAAATTCTTTTAGTAAATAAGGCATTTTATTAAAAACATTTTCCTCTATTACAATAGAAGCCTTAGGTTTATTGAGACATTATGCCAGTATTAGGTTTATTAAGAATTCTTGATAACGTCCACAATAGGATCGAACCCTGGTCCTTCTGATGCTAGTCACGCAACATATTCACTATGTAACCATGAATGAAAAGTTGTATGTTGTTTTGAAGCTTTTTATTTATCCCTATACCACTTTGAAACGTATTTTAACGTATTTGTAGTCTCTTAGAAAGTTAAATGTAAAAAGACCTTTCTTACTAAATTCAAGATTTAATTGACTCACTTCCAAACCTTAGATTTTGATGAGTAGCAAACAGCATAAAATCTGAACAGACTGCAAGTTACTCACAGGCTGTTCAGGTTTTATGCTGTTTGCACGTAGCAATTTTCACTGTGCTTCTGAGTGGGAAAAGATTATCATTACCTTTATGCTGACCTGATTGGGTCTGTAGGTGTTTATAGCAGTCAATATTTGGATACTTCATAGATCTATTACGCATGACCATGAAATCATCATTTTTGGTCATAAATCAAATACTATTTAAAAACCCAAAAAACAATTTTATTTCAAGATTTGATTACTTATGTTTAAGACACACAAAGCAACAAAACAGCAAGAAATTCATAGAACCTATTTGTACTGGCTAAGAAGCAGCATTGTAGTGAATTGATTTTATAATTTCTTTTAAAATTTGGGCATGGAGGATTGACAAACAGAAAAAACTGGTTACTGGCCTATGGTTTTGAAATATATCTGCCTCTTCTTGAAATTGGCGAGTGTCACCTGATATACTGTAAAATGATTGTGATTGGTGGGACATTTCATGTGTAGACCAATCCAAGAATTTAAGATCCTCATGAATAATTTATTCACTTATTTTTTTATGCTCCCCCAAAATTTATTTTGGGTGGAGCATATAGTCGCCGCTTCGTCTGTCTGTGTGTCCGTCCGTGCACAATTTTTGTCTGGGTTATTTCTCAGCAACTAATGATCAGAATTCAATGAAACTTTATGGGAAGCTTTACTACCAAGAGGAGATGTGCATATTATAAGCGGGTTCTGTTCGGATGTTTTTTATGTCCCCCACTATAGTAGTTGGGGACATATTGTTTTTGCCCTGTCTGTTGGTTGGTCTGTTGATTGGTTTGCGCCAACTTTAACATTTGCAATAACTTTTGCAATATTGAAGATAGCAACTTGATATTTGGCATGCATATGTATCTCATGGAGCTGCACATTTTGAGTGGTGAAAGGTCAAGGTCATCCTTCAAGGTCAAAGGTCAAATATATGGGTCAAAATCGCTCATTTAATGTACACTTTTGCAATATTTCAATATTCAAGATAGCAACTTGATATTTGGCATGCATGTGTATCTCATGGAGCTGCACATTTTGAGTGGTGAAAGGTCAAGGTCAAGGTCATCCTTCAAGGTCAGAGGTCAAATATATGTGGCCGAAATCGCTCATTTTATGAGTACTTTTGCAATATTGAAGATAGCAACTTGATATTTGGCATGCATGTGTATCTCATGGAGCTGCACATTTTGAGTGGTGAAAGGTCAAGGTCAAGGTCATCCTTCAAGGTCAAATATATGGGTCAAAATTGCTCATGTAATGTCACTTCTGCAATATTGAAGCTAGCAATTTTATATTTGACATGCATGTGTATCTCATGGAGCTGCACATTTTGAGTGGTGAAGGGTCAAGGTCAAGGTCATCCTTCAAGGTCAAACGTCATATACGGGGACATAGTGTTTCACAAACACATCTTGTTCACAGAGTTATGGCCCTTTGAAATTTTCTGTAAAAAAATTATTGTCCCCCAAACGTTGTACTGTGCCCTCAAGACGTTTCCTTTTATCTGAATATATAGTGCAATATTGTGACAAAAAAACACTTTGGGGAGCATCACCCGTCTCCAACAGTTTCTTGTTTTAAGACAGAATTACTGTAGGCAGGAATGACAATAATATCCAATGTAGTCCACATGCACATCCTGTGTTTGTTTCACAATCCAGATAAACCTAGATGCTACACATACAGGATTACACTGTACACTGTGCAGCTTATAAAGTAAAGCTGTATCACTTGTGTTAACTTTGTTTTGGTAGAATAGTAAGGATAAAATGCTAGTATAACAAACACATCGGAATATAAATGATGCAAATGTCTAAGTTTGGGGGTTTTGGGGGGCACAAAATTAGATATACACAAGTTTATGTGTGCACCAAATAGTCATTTTTTAAGCCATTAAATGTCTTTACAACAAATAAAAATGCCAAAATATTATTACTTAATGAAGGGACACGAACTTGTTATTCTTCAAATATCAAGGCAGCTGTATGTTGTTTTATTCCCCTGTTCAGACAGGAGATGCTGGTGTTTATGGAGTATTGTGATCGGGGCACGATAGACGAGGTGTCACGTAACGGTCTCACAGAGGACCTCATACGTATCTACACCAAGCAGCTGCTGTGTGCCGCCCAGGTGCTCCATGACAACAAGATCGTCCACCGGGATATAAAGGGTGAGCGGGATTTAGGACACATTGGGAAAGCAGTGGGGTTATTGGACATACATTCAGTCCCATTCCCATTCTAAATAAAGTATATATTTTTCCCAATGACAGCCCAAAATTCCAAAATGGAGGTTAAAAAACCAACAATACATTTAGTTTTAATAAATCTCAACTTTTAGTTAATATCCCTATCAAGATATCCATGTCAATCCCAAAATGGTAAAAAACACTGGCAAAGATTTGTAGATTGTGGTGTCAACTGAGGTGGCTAGTGCAGTTTGGAGAGGGCTGGACTATCCTCTGATCAAGGGCTTGATTTCAAACCCAGCCACATAACTTGTATTGGAATAAGCCATGAAATGATTTCTAGGGTTGTATTCCCAATATATATCATTCAGATTTCAATGGCTGGCTTCAGTATGTGCACTTAGTGCTTGTAAACCAGGGATATAGGGAAAAGTGTGAGTAGCTTAAATTGACAGCCGTGATAGAACTGAAAAATTGTTGAGATTGGCAAATAAGTCAAAAGTATTTAAGTGTATATATTAGGTATATAAATATAAATTATTTTGTTAATTGTCAAATCCTTTGAAAGTTTATGGAGCAACTACTTCCACATCTGTCAATTGAAATCATTTAAATATATCAAATTTAGTAGCATGCATGTATTAGACTGTATTAGTCACAGTTTTAACAAAACTCTAGTTTATATTTAAAACAAGTGGTTTGAAGTAATGTGCATTAATTTGAATACAAATACTAAGTTACCACAAACGTGCAAATGTAAGTTTGTAGTCATTGCTTGATTTCCAACTTTCAGGGGCCAACATATTCCTGACATCATCGGGATGTTTGAAGCTGGGAGACTTTGGCTGCTCTGTGAAACTCAAGAACCACACCACCATGGTTGGTGAGATGAAGAAAATGGTGGGAACCACAGGTTAGACTCTTCACTTTTGATATATATAATCAAGTTTCTAATTTTCTTTGTTGTCTTTTTTTATATCGGTATGCATCTGTGTATTTACTATACAGATAAAGGTGACATCTGTCAAATTTCCATCAGAAAGGTTGCTTAATGTACTGTAAAATCAGAATTGCATGTCATGGATTCTTTTATATTGCAACTTTTATTGTAAAAAAACTTACAAAAGAAAATCAATGCGGAAATGAGTCTACTTGTTGATTGAAGCATACATGGCCCCTGAGGTGGTAACCAAGAACGACAGTGTAGGCCATGGTCGTGCTGCAGACATCTGGAGCGTAGGCTGTGTTGTCATAGAGATGGCCTCAGGAAAGGTGAGATTGTGTTACATATGATGTGTATGGGGTGATAAGCTTGCATCGTGTTGGATCATTTATGTTAACTGGGCTAAAGCCTGTGGGTAAAGTGTTGTCTTAGTTTCGCCTGAGCAGCCCACTTTGTCTAATCTGGGATGGCACTTTTTTGCCTAAACTGGACTTTTGCAGAGAAAATACTTCCTTTAAATGACATATAACATGGAACAGAAAGAGTTGTACCTCATTTGCCTGTGTAGTCCACACAGGCTAATATAGGACAATACTTCCAGCACGCAGCTCAGGTTGAAGTTAATGTTTACTGGAGATGGTGTTTACCAGGTCCTCAGTCTGATAACTGCTTAGGCAACGTTCAAATGATCTATCTCAGCCTATCCAGCATTGTGATGCCATTCAATTTGGGGCAAGGATCAAATTAAGTCTAAAACTAGGCCTTTAATTAAGGCTCATTATTTGACACTACGGAGCTGGATTGTTTGCGTTTAAAAGTGCTTCCTTTAAAAGAAAAAAAAATAGCATAAAAGCGTAAAGTTTTGTCCCTGATTAGCTTGTGTGAACTACACATGCAAATCTTGCACGACACTTAACATACATTCATAAAACACTAATTTTACAGAGATTGTCTCATGTTTCTTTCCTATTTCTTACCAGAGACCGTGGCACTGAGTGTGAGAACCACTTCCAGATCGTGTTCAAGCTTGGGATGGGAGGGACACCAACCATTCCAGAGAACCTGTCAGCGGAAGGCAAGGACTTCCTCAAATACTGCCTGGAACAGGACCCCGAGAAACGCTGGTCGGCAAGTCAACTCCTGGATCATCCATTTGCCAAGGTGTGTAACCAGTTAATAGCAGTTAAAGAGTGAAATATTGAAACTCAAAAATTATGTTCAGGAAAAGTATTTCTGATTTCAGCTTAATTTATAGCAAATATGCAATGCTTTAGAGTGTATATTTGTATACTCTGATCCCCACAGGCTCAACTGGGATGACACTTTCCGCTTGTATGGAATTTTTGGTTGAATGGAAATCTCTTAAATGAAAATCCAGTTTAGGAGGAAATTGTTTTCTATGATTAGCATGTGCAAACTGGGAAGTGACTTTATCCAAATGCCTTATGTCCCATTTGTCAAAGCGATGCTTACTTATTGTCCCCTACCGGTTTCACCCGAGGGGACTTATGGTTTGCGCTCTGTGCGTCTGTCCGTGAGTCTGTCTGTGTGTCTGTCTGTGAGTCTGTCTGTCACACTTTTCTGGATCCTGCGATAACTTTAAAAGTTCTTAATATTTTTTCATGAAACTTGCAACATGGATAGATGGCAATATGGACATTATGCAAGTCGTTTAATTTTGTCCCTGGGTCAAAAATTGTGGTTGCTATGGCAACCAATAAAAAAATAATCTGAAAATGGTCGAATTTCTGACAATGGTGGAGCCGGTAGGGGACCATATTGCTTGACAATAGCCTTGTTTTTACATGTATTCCCATGTTATCATTTATCATTGTAGATCTACGACCCAGAGCGTGATAATGAGAATGTTGACGAAAGCCCGACCTAGCCCCAACTGAAACGAAACTATCTGGAGACAAGATTGTAGTCCCATTGGCTCACACATTTGAAATCCTTATATTGTGATAGACCTTATCTAGTTTCAAGATTAGATTTACCTATATTCCCATGTATATGCCTGCAGTGGCATTTCTTGAGTCGCATATGGGAAAACTGGGCTTAATGCATGTTCATTAAGTTTCATCCCAGAATAGCCGATGCAGTCCACACAGGCAAATCAGGGACAACACTTTCCACCTAGTCCAGTTTTATGCTAAGAAGACACTTTCTTAAAATGGAAAATTCCATAAATGTGGAAAATGTTGTCCCTGATAGGCCTGTGAAAATGTTGTCCCTGATAGGCCTGTGCAGACTGCACAGCTTAAACTGGTACAACACTTTATGCATGCATTTTAAAGGCATGTGGTCCAGTTGTTTATATTGTGTCAAATTTAAAATATCATGGCATCAAAAAGTTTTGACAGGTTCAATAGCTGATAATTGAAACAGTTCTTCAAAGATTGTTAAGAAAAGCTGTCTACATTGTGAGTTATAAGGAATGTGATGGTATTTATTGGGCAGGGGGTGGGGGAAACGAATGGATTAAAGTTCTTATATAAGGGAGTATATTTTATTTCAATGCTTTAAGACTTATTTAAATGATCTGTTAAGTATATTTGTAATTGAATGGTCAAATGATTTTGCTGACCTATTCCATTAGTTTGATATATATGCTGTTATCTATTTATGAATAAGCTGGGCTTTAAAGCAAGTCATTTTGGGAAATAATAGTGTAGTTGGGCTAATTTTCCATGTCAGTATCTCTTTTCTTATTTCCACGTCCACAAAGTCTCCAACACAATAAAAATAGACTGTTTCTTATGCCATAATCCATAACCATTTGAAATATTTGCACAAAGGAGTTTATTGAGATGTGGATAAAATGTTAATCTGTCAAACCTAAAAATAGTTACTGGTAAATGTTAATTCTTTCATACAAAATAGTTTTCAATGCAGTAAAAGTTATTTGCTTTCATTAGAACTGATGTCATTTTAGCATGCATTCAAGTATTGTACTGTTGTTTATGAGCTATTATTCTTGGATACTTAATGTGGCCCTTTATGTTTTAGTTTAAAACTCCCCAGTCTGAGTCTACAATATTTATTACAGATATAGATCTTTCCAAGATTGATCTTGTACAGTCACTCAGACTGGCATAAAAGCTACATTGCATGTCACCATTATGGGTTTTAGTACAAATGACCTAACCATATCGTCCATTAGTCATGGAAGCACTATTAATTTCCATTTACTGGTATGTATATTTTTCAATTCACATCCAAAATACATTTGCTTACATTAGCATATAACAGTTTTCTTTTCCAAAGAAATAGAATGTCTTTTGATACTTTGTTGATTTGTTTTTTATTAGAGGTTGTTATCAGTAATTCATTACTTCAAGCAACTTATCACTAAGTGAGCTTAATTGCATATCAACCATCGTTGCTATCAAAAGTCTAATGTCTTTTTTTAGCTTTTTTTTTTTATGAGAAAACCCGAGGTATTGTCATAGCCATCTCATCGTCCGACTTCCGCATCGTGCTAAAACCTTTACATTTTGTTAAGGTTTCGAACATTGGCTCTTAAATCAAAGTGCTTCAACCTACAACTTTGAAACATCACATGTAGCTTCACCTTGATTAGTTCTACATGCCACACCCATTTTTAGGTCACTAGGTCAAAGATCAAGGTCACTGTGACCTCTTAAAAAAACAAAATTCTGACAAGCTTTCATTTATTAAAAACTGCACCAGCAGCCAAGCGTGGCACCTGTTATGCGGTGCTCTTGTTCTCACATTTATTTTAAGCATGCTTAGAGTTTCCTTTTGAAATTTAAAGTTTGTCCTTTGTTATTTGTTAAAATATTTTTATGAAGCATTTACTGGCATTTTTAACCAGGTTTTTTAACCAGGTTTTCCGAAGGAAAAAAATGGTTATTAGATTGGCGAATGCGGGCGGGCTGGCTGGCTGGCGGGCTGGCGGAACAAGCTTGTCCGGGCCATAACTATGTCGTTCATTGTCATATTTTAAAATCATTTGGCACATTTGTTCACCATCATTGGACGGTGTGTCGCGCGAAATAATTACGTCGATATCTCCAAGGTCAAGGTCACACTTTGAGTTCAAAGGTCAAAATTGGCAATAAATGAGCTTGTCTGGGCCATAACTATGTCATTCATTGTGAGATTTTACAATTATTTGGCACATTTGTTCACCATCATGGGACGGTGTGTCGCACGAAAGAATCACGTCAATATCTCCAATGTCAAGGTCACCACAACTTAAAATAGATTTATTTTGAAACAAACTTACTAAGGGGGTTAATTTTGTTTGTTCATTTAAAAGTTCAGTTTGAGTTGTCTCCCTTTATCAGATTTTTTTTCACAATGAAAACCTGGTTTTGTGACAATTTTGTCCCTTGTTAGATATATCTTCTGATATGCTTGTATTTGTCTACAAATGAATATGTTGGCAAACTCACTCTCAACTCTCCACTGTTGTTTAGCTGTGTTTGTGATCTTGCAAACAAAATGTTTTTGAACTCTTAATTTAGAAAAAAGGGGCATATTATGGGAACACCTGTTACAGGCGAGCACTTAGGTGTTTGTGGGAAGGGGGGGAATCAAGGACAACTATCTGCTCAATACTGGTAAATCAAACAGTTTAAATACAATCAACATGAAACTTGGTTTATGGCCACAATATCGCTTCCAAGTTTCATAACTAGCCTTATTATATTAAGCACTTCTGAATTATGGCCCTTAAATTATTTTCAATAGCCAAATACACCTTATTTGCTCTACTCAGATAGTTGATATAGATCATCATGAAAACTGTGGGCTTATATAATATTATGTCTCCATATAGTGTGATAAGCATGAAGACATAGCTTTGGATTGTATTTGGGTTTGTGAGGTCAAGGTTAACAGATTTCTTAGCAGAGTTCTTTCTCTAGCCCTTTGTGTGTTGTTTATGCTCTGTTAATTTGTGTGGGAGTTGTTGTGATAGAAGTTACCAGTATGCATCTGGATGATTGCTATTACAGTAATGCTAATTTAAAGGCAATTTTTGTATGATAATGAATTAAATTTTATCATGTACATACATTTACAGAAACTATTATTGGTATTGCTAAAAATACAGTGATAGGCATAATTCCAATGCTGATGTTTTAATTAAGTGTACACTTAGGTTTACTGTAATTACCGATATACTGGTATGTCGCATGTTCAGAGTTGCTTATGTTATGTGATAGTGATACTGCAATGTTAAGAGAGTTGTTATGAGAATGGTTGTTTGTTGACATTAATTGACTGTAAAAAGCATTTGTTTTTGTATCATACAGATGATAAATTCCATTTATTTTTGAAAGTCTTAACACATATTTTTATTCAAATATTGTTATTGTATTATGATAATTTATTCTCCAAGGAAAAATAAATCATGTGATATTTGATTGTTGAGTTCAGCGTCTTTTTAGCTCACTTGAGCACAACATTGTCATGGTTACCTGTTGTGATTGTCTGTTGTTAGTAGGGTTCGTCATGTGTTACTTGTGGACAACTTTTACTTTGTTATGCTCTAGATGCCACATTTATTGTCCAATCTTCTTGAAATTTTGTTATAACACTTTTACTAATGATATCTTGACCAAGTTTGAATCTGGGTCATGCAATGTAAACAACTATTTCACTTTATACAATTAAAGAAAGAATGTTAGCAGTCTAGAATTCAAATTTATAGTCTAATCTTAATTGGTAAGAACATTTGATCTAATGATATCTCGACTCATTGGAAAATAGTTCTTGCTACTTGAGAAATATGGCAACCAGCGGGCCGGGAAAATTTCCTTATATTGCTATAGTGAAACCTTGTTAACAATCTTAGTCACTCTTTTAATTGAATATTTATGAACTTGGTAAAAATATATATTCCTTTGGAAAACCTGGTTAATAATGATGTCTAGCCGAGTTCGCAAAATAGTTCTGGTCAATTTAAAAACATGGCTTTCAGGGGCCAGGCAGTTTTCCTAGTACAGCTATTGTGAAGACTTGTAGTAACTCTACAAAAAATTTTTTTTAGACCAATCTTCATGAAACTGGTTGAAAACATTTTTTCTTATAATATTTCAGTTGAGTTTGAAAGTGGTTCCTGTGTGTTGGAAACATGGACACCAGGGGGCAGGGAAGTTTTTATTACATTTTATGGGTTTAATGTAGAAGTCAGCATAGATCAATCAATGGAACATGGGAGGTTCTTGCTTTGTTGTATTTCAGTCAATTAAATATATTTTTATGCCCCCCTTTGAAGAAGAGGGGGTATATTGTTTTGCACATGTCGGTCCGTATGTCCGTCCGTATGTCCGTCCACCAGATGGTTTCCGGATGATAACTCAAGAACGCTTAGGCCTAGGATCATGAAACTTCATAGGTACATTGATCATGACTTGCAGATGACCCCTATTGATTTTGAGGTCACTAGGTCAAAGTGACCCGAAATAGTAAAATGGTTTTCGGATAATAACTCAAGAACCCTTATGCCTAGGATCATGAAACTTAAAAGGTACATTGATCATGACTTGCAGATGACCCCTAATGATTTTCAGGTCACTAGGTCAAAGGTCAAGGTCAAGGTGACTCAACTTAGAAAAATGGTTTCCAGATGATAACTCAAGAATGCGTATGCCTAGGATCATGAAACTTCATAGGTATATTGATAATGACTCGCAGATGACCGCTATTGACTTTCAGGTCACTAGGTCAAAGGTCACGGTGACTTGACACAGTAAAATGGTTTCCGGATGAAAACTCAAGGAAGCTTATGCCTAGGATCATGAAACTTCATAGGTACATTGATCATGACTCGCAGATGACCCCTATAGATTTTCAGGTCACTGGGTCAAAGGTCAAGGTCACAGTGCCAAAAAACGTATTTACACAATGGCTGCCACTACAACATGACAGCCCATATTTTATAATTACTTTGAAAAGAATTCAATTGTTTCATGTATTTTTATGCTCCCCCAAAATTTATTTTGGAGGGAGCATATCGTCGCCGCTTCGTCTGTCCGTCCATGTGTCCGTCCGTGCACAATTTTTGTCCGGGCTATTTCTCAGCAACTAATGACCGGAATTCAATGAAACTTTATGGTAAGCTTCACTACCAAGAGGAGATGTGCATATTATCAGCGGGTTCTGGTCGGATGATTTTTCACAGAGTTTTGGCCCTTTGAAATTTTCCATTAACTGTACATATAGTGCAATTCTTGTCCCGGCTATTTCACAGCAACTAATGACCGGAATTCAATGAAACTTTATGGGAAGCTTCACTACCAAGAGGAGATGTGCATATTATCAGTGGGTTCTGGTCGGATGATTTATTACAGAGTTATGGCTCTTTGAAATTTTCCATTTACTGTACATATAGTGCAATTCTTGGCCGGGCTATTTCTCAGCAACTAATGACCGGAATTCAATGAAACTTTATGGGAAGCTTCACTACCAAGAGGAGATGTGCATATTATCAGCGGGTTCTGGTCAGATGATTTTTCACAGAGTTTTGGCCCTTTGAAATTTTCTATAAAAAAATTCTTGTCCCCCCAACTACTGTGCCCTCAAACGTTTCCTTTTATCGGAATATGTAGTGCAATATTGTGACCAAAAAAAACTTTCCGGAGCAGCACTAGTCTCCGACGGTTTCTTGTCATTATTCACTTGGCCAATCCTAAATTTCACAAAGAACAAGATGTGTTTGTGAAACACCATATCTTTGACCTTGATCTTTCACAACTCAAAATGTGCAGCTCCATGAGATACACATGCATGCAAAATATCAAGTTGCTATCTTCAATATTGCAAAAGTTGTGGCCAATGTTGAAGTTTGATGCAAACAAACAAACCAACAAACAGACCGGGCAAAAACAATAGTATAGACTGGGGGACATAAAAAATAATCTTTAGTCATGTTCTTCCTCAGTATACAATGCAGTGATAATGGAATATAAACAGCAGAGTTTCAAACAATGAACATAGATGGAATTCGTTCATAAGCAAGAAAAGCTTGAAGGCAAAATGCGGCTTTCAATGGACGTAGTAACAAAAGAAGTGACTAAAATGCTTGGCTACCCATTCAGGTATGATAAAAAATATGTTTGGATTTAATGTCAAAGACTAAGAGATCAGGAAACAATTCAGAAGTTTATTGTGGATTTCATGACCATCATCAACAAATAACCATACCAGTATGTACCTGTAACTCTATGGATATTGTAACAGAAAAACATGTTTGCAGTCATTAACTGCATTAAAACATTATTTCTGTCTTCTTTTAAATAATATTGCAAATCAAATATTTTTTTTAAACTTGACTTGGTATAGGTATGCATACAGAAAAACAATGCAAGTAATATCATACGAGTACTGGTCTTTCTATATACTTAATATGCACATACTATAACCTATACCAACAAAAGGCAACTTTATATCGACAGACTATAACCTATAACTATAAAGGCAACTTGAATTATGGCAATCAAAACATGTAAAATGTACACCACCACAAAATAACATGATTTTTTGTTTACACTTGTCAGATATACATGAATAACACAATGCACACATCTTTGCCATAAGGGCAGAAAAGATGTTTATACAGTGTATCTGCAGATGTCAATTTGATGTATTCTTGTGCATCTTTTCACATTATGAATGTGTTTTTTGTTTAAATGAACCCATTTCAAATAAAAGCATTGTTTTTTTACCGTAATAATAATTGGGATTGATTTTTATTGTAGAGAGGCATATGATACATGCAGACAGTGGAAAACATCAAGCAATGAACTTGTCAATTTGTGCCATACAACCAATCAGAACTCATGCAAACAAAAAGATTCTCCACTGTAAAGCCATACTACTGAATTATTATACTGAATGAATACTATTCACAAGACATAAAACAGCAATATTAAAATAAAACACTTCGTACTGATAACACTTGTTCGCAACAATAAATATCAATAACATATCACCAGCCAGAAGATTGCATTTTATGTGAAGTTAATTAAAAAACAAACAACTTATGGAATATTATTTCTTTTTAATTGCCTTGCAAAGATGGGGCTCACAGTTTATGAAATGAATAAATGACTTGATTCCAAATAATCACATTCATACACATTGAAAATAATATTTCGCTGAAATAAAAAATCAACACATCTCCATCACCCAATGGATTACATTCAATAGATATTTTTTAATTATTAAGGCATTAACTGTCCCTGCTAATCAGCTGTAATTTCAAGCTGTCAATAACTTTTGGAAGCCCCTTTAAGTTAATTTTTCTGGTAAACATATTCTTCAGCCTTATAAGTAGGATTAAGTTCTATATGGATCATTCCAATACTATAGAGTCATATTTTTTGTTGAAAGAAAATTTCGTAGATTATTAAATCTGGCATTTGATTTATTTTAAATTTGTTATTTTTGTGTGTGTCTGACATAAGATTTCAGACTTGAAAAGTCATAGGACATTTGAATCTGTGTTTGAGATTACCCACAAAAATTACCATAGTGACTGAATACTAGTATTGGTTTCACAGTAATCACCAAATGGTGATTATATTCATCATCTGCAACCTTCTTAACAACAGGAGAAAAATCACAGCAATCACAAATAAACAGAATGTCAAGAGAGCAACGTCACCTGACCGACTGCTGGTGTAGGTCCGCCTTCGTGGCCCGGCCTGAATCTCGGCTGATGTATGGTCTGCAGACCTCTGTCTGGCTGTGTTCCTATGACGTAAGCCAGACTGGTGTGCAGATCTTGGTGAATTGCTGTTTGTTTCCTGGGCAGACTGTGTCGAATTCTGTGTCTCTGTTGTGTTACTTTCATTATTTTCTGCAGACGATATCTGACCGGCTGTACTCTGCTCTTCTGTTGGTGTTACGGTGTTTACTTCCCTTGTGTTTCTTTGACTGGTTACCTCTCCTAACTGCTCTCCACTTGGAGGTGGAGAAGGCACTCCATGTTGCCATGGGGGCACCTGCATGCCAGGCATCATGGGATAGGAAAATGTCCCAGGAGCCATCATGGAGGGCTGAACTGGGGGAAAGAAAGGGGAAGCAAATGGCAAGGGAAATCGGGGCACTTGGGACAGGTTTGTGCTGCCTGGTAAATTCTGGGCCATCATTTGCTGAAACATGAAGGGAGGAGGTGGAAACGGCATGCCGAAAGGGAACTGACCAAATGGTGGGGGAAATTGAGGGGGTAACTGCTGAGCTTGTGCTGCGTCATTGTAGGAGGCTGATGCAGCATTCATGTCTGTGTTGTCTGCAGTGCTGTTGTCTGTTGCATTACATTGTGCTCTAGATGATTGTAATGCTGCATTCTTCTCCTTTTCATCCTTGAAATAAGAGAAATAAACCATCTGAATATGGTTAAAAACTAACACATACAGCCGAATGTTAAGTCCCATATTTAAACTATTTAAAGCCACAACAGACTGACTGATCAATATAACTTCTATATCGAAAAGATTTATCAAAAATAAGAAAAAAGCTAACAAAGAAAAGAACATTTTGCTTCATGTCACCCACATAACCAAAAGCATTGAAAGCTAACTTTAAAGTTTAAGAATGGAATAGTGGATATGATGTCCGCCCAGCAACAAGTCGGTCATGGTTTTAATCTCCTATGTGGGAGCGTTCCTGAGATCTCCTCAAAAGACAAAAAGTACTGGTTTTGCCCAGGAAATGGACTCAAGAGCAGTTCAATAACTAAATCGCTTTTGATGCAATGGAGCTTAAATAAAAAGGTTAAAACTAACCTTAAAATCTATCTGAGCCGCTAGCTCCCGTGCCTCCTGCGTGGTCTTCTTGGACTCCTCTGTGACTGGCTTCAGGATGTTGTTGATGCAGCCGCATGTAGGGCACTTGTAGTCTTGTGATCTTGAATAGAACATATAGGACACTTGCTGCAGTTTTGAAACTTGAAATAGAACAGAAAACCAAAAACTATAGTGGTGTGTTGCCTTGAATGGAAAATAATATGTAGGCTAATCAAAAACCTGAAATAGAAAAAAAACAAAGAAAAATTCTATACCGTGTTCTGACCTTCATGGAATAGAACAGAACATGACCATATAATAACATTTGTTATTGATAAACTACATGTATCATATTGATGAAACTCTCAATACTCACCTCTTAGCGAGAGCCTTGCGTTCATCAGGGCTGTAGTCAAGGGAACCAAGTGCACCTGCCCCATGGGTTGGCATGAAGCCAATAATGGCAAGCATTGCTGTACGTACTGAAAAATAAAACATAAAACAGGTATGTTACGATTGATATGTAAAATCTATTTTAAAATATTAACTACATGATAAACTTAAAAAAAAGCTAAATAATGTTTTAGCTGAATTCTCCATCAATGCATAGACTCACTTTTCTGTGAACATAATATCGCCAAATCTAGAAAAAACTTACGCAGAATTATTTAATTTTCGTTTCAAACATATATTAACAATGTATATCCCAACACAAAGGATTTTATTAATAAATTCATGCATTAACCCTTTACCACTTACCATACATATTTTGTCGCATTTGTAGTCCCTTAGAAAGTTAAATTTAATTAAAGACCTTTCTTACTACAATGTAGATTCAAGTTTTAAAGGCTTTATTTCCAAACCTAAGATACTAATGAGCAGCAAACAGCATACAACCACAGAGCGTGAGTTACTTTCAGGCTGTTCTGGTTATATGCTGTTTTCACATAGCAATTTTCACTTTGCATCTCAGTGGGAAAGGGTTAAAAGTAAAAAAAAGGTTTGCAAATGTAAAACACATGTTAATTTATCGTCTCACAATCCAGAGTGAATGCATTTGAAACACATATTTTAATACATTTTCTGCCTAAATTGGTCATTTTATTGGCCTTATCATTTTATGTATTTTAAATACATGTTAGGAAAACAAACAAAAGGTTGTAGACTTGTAGTACGGATCGTGTTTTTTTTTTGGTACTAATTTGTCTAAATCAAATCTAGTAATAGCATCATTTAAATGTGATTTCTTTCACTTTCATGAAAAAGTAAAAAGTGTAATATTATTAGATAAACTTGTTACATTAATAAATTACAGGACCTTATTTTGTCAAATTCATAACAAGAGTGCCAAAAGACCCAAAAGCGCTCACCTGAGAGCCAATGAAATTTGCGAGCTCTGAGCAGGAAGTTTTCACAAGGTGTTAAATTGACTTGGAGAGACAACTGGCTCAACACCTCAATGTCATGTATTTGAATAACCAACAATCATTTTCTGTCTCAACTCAGATAAATTCCATTTTAATATTCTGAGAAAATTGTATGTTCTGAGAAAGTTCACAATGAGTGGGTTAAAATGTGACTTCTTGAGTTCACAGATGGATTAAATTAGACACATTAAAAACTTCCCAGCCTCATGGGATATGTGAGATAATATTGGGACACATGTACTGACCAAGTTTCATGAAGATTGAAAATCAAATGTGGGCTTACCTAAGTGTGTTCACAAGCTTCTTGCTTTTATTTGACATTTGGAATTTGTGTTTGACCCCAGGTAAACCAGTTTCCATTTCCATACAATATTGATGGGACAAATATTCAAACAAAAGATAATGAAGATTGGGAAATTTATGTAGTTACTTGAGTGTTTATAAGCTTTTTCTTCAATTTGACATTGTGATCTTGTTTTTGACTACTCGTGACATAGTTTCGAACTCATCTGAGATAATATTGAGACCAATGCTCTACCGTGTTCACAAGCTTTTTCTTTTAGTTGACCTGGGTTTTGACTAAACATTAACCAGTTTAGTATTCAGCCAAGATTTGATTGGACCACTGTTCTGTCAATGTTCATTGAGATAGGAAAGTAAAGGTGGCTTCAAAGAGTGTTCAAAACCTTTTTCCTTAATTAGACCCAGTGACCTAGTCTTTCAACCTGCATGACCCAGTTTCACATTTGTCCAAATTATCATTAGGACAAATGTTCTGACCAAATTTCATTAGCATTGTGAAATAAATGTTGTCTCTTAAGTGATCACAATATAAATGATGAGGACATATGACATACAAAAAACGCTAACAAAAGCTCACCATGAGCAGGCTGTGCCCAGGTGAGCTATAATTACTGTCTAGACATACATGACCAAGATGGCTGCCAAGATTCAGGGTGGTGTCCAGATATGCTCAAACAGATCTTCTTGTTGATTTCAAACCGACCATTGGGCTGAAATGGATTAAAACATGGTAAACACACAGATCTAGATCAACACAGTAAAGAATAAGGCTAAGTAGGATCAAGGTGGAAAACCATTCTTTGGGTGCACAAAGTTAATCTATGCAGATAAATTGATAAATCTCAGGTTCAAGCAAATAAAAACTGCTTATTATCTTGGAAAACATACTTAATTAAATTTTAATTTGGCATTTGCAACAAACTTGAACTTTAAAATATTAATGTATTTTTACCACCACAGAATTGCAGCAGGCTGGAATCTTAATTAAGTTGGGTGCAGCATCCTGCTACATTGTATATCCTTCCTTAATGAGACATTGAAATTTATATACACTTATCAACAAATGAATATCATAGGCAAATATAATTCTTCATACCATGTGTAAGAATATGCAAAATTTATTGAAAATGATTCTACATTGCCAGAATATCAGAGCAATGTCTACACTGGGGCAGATACCTTGTCTATCTACAACATAGCTTATCAAAACCAGTGTTAGCTCAAATCAATAATTCTTCTTAATTATTGGTAATATGGGTTTGAACATTGAGATTCAAACAAATCTTGAACAAAAAAGATCTAAAAGTAATTAATAAACAAATGTAACTTGTTTTTATGGATTATTCTTTATTGAAAGTGACTTGAACACAGATTAAAAAAGAATGTCATTATCCACACGCTTTTTTAAAAGTGTGGGGATATTGTGGTTATCTCCGCCGTTTGTCCCTCTGTGCTGGCCACTATCTCCTCCTACACTATAAGCACTAGAACCTTGAAAGTTACACACATGGTAGCTATGAGCATATTTGCGACACTGCACTATGTGGAATTTTGATCTGACCCCTGGGTTATAAGTTATTGGGGTTGGGGTGGGGTTGGCTCAGAGATTTTTACTCATTTTTAAATGTTATTTTACATTAACTTCTTCATTTCTACACCGATTTACTACAAATTGATACTGAACGTCTCTTATGACAATACAGTCAATCTCAACTATGCATGGCCCCATTACCAACCCTGGGGTGCCCACTGGGTCAAACATGCGGCGTGGGGATACGCGTTGGCCTCTGCCGCACTATTTCTAGTTAAACATGAATATTAAAAAATCTATAATGTTTTGAATAATCTTAACTTATTATAATTACAAGAATAAAAGTTGACTAAAAACCATTACTAGGATTCAAACACGGAACTTATCGAAGTAAAAGATAGTGTGCTCCCATTTTGACAGTTTTTATCAACCAATTATAAACACTATGTTAGGACAGTGGATTTCGCTTCATTGAATAGCCCATTTGCCACGTCCGAATATTCAATTATCCGGAGTATTACATTATACGGAATCAGTTATATTTCCAATGTTATCACCAACCGGGTGTAATCCTCCTGGAAATTGAGCTGAAATACCCCATATTTCCTAACAGAATATGTGGAGTTTTTACAACGGGAAGAGATG
This sequence comes from Dreissena polymorpha, assembly GCF_020536995.1. NCBI lineage: Eukaryota > Metazoa > Mollusca > Bivalvia > Myida > Dreissenidae > Dreissena > Dreissena polymorpha. The sequence continues at coordinate 22,147,915 of NC_068365.1, read as the reverse complement.
CAAATGGTTTGGTGTTTTCAATTTCTATTCAATTAACCGAATTATTTGATTATCTGATATTCAATTAAGTGGAATCTACTGTACTACACGCTTTACATCAAAGAAAAACATTACAAATGCTTCACTTATTTAACGATAACTGTGAACAATTCTTTCTTTCTTTTTTCTTAGTCAGGACTATAATTTTGATTGTTTAAACATAATGCATACATTATTTTTTTAATCTATGATATTCGTTTTGTAAATCATCCTTTTACAAAACTGTGAACAAGTCCTATTAACCAATATATTTTCCCATGCGACCAGTACATACCGTCATGATGATAATGCTGGGGGGCTTCATGGGGTACTCTGGTGGCAGTATGATCCTGCCATGGTACAGACCGCCCTCAAACTCAGAGTCTGCCGGACCTCGGATGGTGAAGTGCCACTCAAATAGGTTGTCCTGTGAACATACATTTTAACAATGAGTTGCGTTTAAGGAAAACTGGGTGCAATGCATGTCCATTACTTAGGTGCTGTTCTATATTAGCCTATGGAGTCAACACAGGCTAATATGGGATGACATTTTTTGCTTTTATGGATTTTTTGTTTAAAGAATGTCTCTTTTAGGAAAAAAAAACTTTAGGTGGAAAATGTTGTAACTCATTTGTAAAATGGTGCAAACAAGAAGTTGTTAAAAAATGACAATGCACCAACAACAGACAACAGGCAATCACACAAGTTAAAATTAACATGAAACAAAGTTTTAAAAACTGAAATCTGGAAAATCTGTTGTGCATAAGAGTGTGTCACTAACCTCCAAGGGGGAACATGCAAACTGTTCTGTTGGCTCTCTTAGTTCATGTGCTTCCTTCATCAGCCTTTTCACAGCTAAACAACAACAGGATACTTCAATTGTTTGTATCAGTCCGAAACAAACATGCACTGGCTGTTTTTGATAGTCCTCAAGAAAAATTTAGCTATTTCTGATTGTCATTCACAAAAAGCATATTTTTCCTATTGACCCTTATAACAATTCAAGAAATTCAGTAAACTAAAACTGTTCCTTCGAACACATAAACTCCTTCTTTTAAAAAAGTAAAATTGTAAACTATAACTATTACGAAATGTTCAATATCCGAAAATATATACACTTTCGAAAACACAACAAATCTAAGGGATCATAATTAGTGTCGGATATTTTACTTACCCGGACTTCTCATACTATACAGTCCCTGCATGTTGAAAACTCGTTGGTAATACTTTTTCCACTGAAAAATCGACTTGAAACGTTTTTCTTCCTAGTTTTGACGTGTCCGTCTATTATCAAAACAGAAACTAACCAATAGGCTACATTGCACTGATAATAATGCGATACCAGGGTATTTTTCCTCCGTGTCAGAGTTTGGTCTGTGAATTTACGTAATACGGATTAAAAAATGAATATTTCTGGGTAAATAGGGCAGAATTGCGGAGTGGGTATACAAAGCAGCATTAAGAGTGGCCAATGTAGGAAAAAATAAGTTTTTAACGCAGCCAATTTATATAAAGAATGGAAACCTATTAAGCTACTGGTTCGCAAGAATTCGTATTGAAATCATGTTTCATATATGAAATATAGCCATGAAAAGTTAAATCATACAAACACAACAACACAGCTCAATGAAGCTTATTTAAGAAAGTGTATGGCTTTGGTTCTTGTGCACGGCACTTCTCCTTATTGCATGCTAAGTTCATGTACACCCATGGAGTTTCGTGTCTTAAATAGTTTCTTTGATATAACCATAAAAAGTGTATGACAGACGAACGGAGGACGGACGGATGGACGAACAGACAGACAAACGAACGAACAACACTAAACCTATATCCATTCGCATTCAGCGATAGATAAAATAGTTATACATATTTATTAGAAATTATGTAACTTTAATCATTTTCAGACGGAATGATATACAGTTTGAAGTGTATCTTGTTACCGGGTGGTTTATTAATCATGGTTATAAGATGTAAAATCATTTCATAATTTTGAAAATACAAGGGAATTGTTTTTAATTAAAAATGTAATTAAAGTACGAAATAATCACAATAATAAAGAGACTTGCTTTCAGAACAGGTGAGCTTTTGGGCTTATGAATTTTTTTGTTGACTATTCAAATTTATATTTTTAATTTATTCAATATATTTATTAGCTTGTCGCATCACGTCATGTAATTAGATACACATTTGTTTCTTATGTTTTTATCAAACAGAATAATTTGAATTGTTCAAAATGTGTAGCCAATGCCAAGGAGTTGTGCTAAGAATAGGAGGTGGCGCCAATGCACATTAATAGCTATTTTAAAGTTACATATGTAATGGTTTCTATTATGTTTACAGGACTTTCATTTATTTTTAAAAGTTGACTTCTTCAGCACATTTGAGTCGCGTGCGTTTTTAATTAGAAAAGGTGAACAGTAAAAGAACGAGCTATCTTTATTTTTTGGAGTTGATAGTGGGAAAAACAACAAATATGAGCCTAATTAAAATTCGTTGACCATGGCTTTTTAGTAAATTAAGAGTTTTGATTAAGGGACACAAATAATTGTTTCAAGAGGAAGTTATATCTTATGTTTTAATATTTCGTGAAAAAATTCATGTTGGTGACTTCTAAATTAAGATGAAGACGTTAAAAAAAACATCTGATTTATTATAAAATGTGTTTATGTTCTGAACAGATTTGGGCCTTCGTATGAACGTTAAAAAAGTAAATATAACAAAAACATTATCTATCAAATGTACGTCATGTGATGATGTCATTGCGATACGACTGTTAACATCCTGTATGTGCGCAATCTTCTATCATTAGAGCCATCTCCGGCCTTAGCATTGGCTGCATCTCTTTTAGAAAAATGCAAAATTATCTATTAAGTCGGCAAGAAGCCAATACTTTTGTGTATGAAACGTCTTATATATGTTGTACACAATCGATTGATGTCGTTAGCGATTTAATTGGATGAAGATGTGCTCGTCACACAGGAAAAACTGATCGAAATGCTTTTTCAAACTCCACCCTGTCACAACTTATAAAGGTTCTCACGTTTTAAATGGGTTGAGAATGTATGTTTCTGTACATTTTTTATGAATTAATCTTCGCTGAATCGCCTACATAGTCCGATTTTAAAAATAGTGCGATATATGCTGGACAAACAAATAAACCCTAATCACCCTTTACAATTATCCATGAAATTTCAAAACATCCGGATCTGAGCGCCACCTCCGAAGTCGCATATTGGCTATTTATTAATGCAACTCTGAAAAAGGTGGCGCCCGTGATTAACGGCCATGTACTTATTAAAAGGCCTGGCACGTAATAATCCGTTAACAAATAATAAACCTGTATGGCAAATTATTTCCAGATTGTCCTCTGATTGATAAAGTAACAGTCTGTGACATTGACCTTTGATCTTCAGACCGCCGTCTTGCGCGCCTCAGGCTCGTTCCATATTTTTACATTATTGCATTTAATTTTAAACTGTATGGTCTATGGACGCACTTACCATATGACCTCTGAAACAGGGACCTATACAAGTTGTATAGGTCCCTGTCTGAAATAACCATGACGTTTGATAAAGGGACACCGGGCTTGCATAATACATGTTATGTCCATATTTGGTCGTCAGTTTATGCAGACAATAACACTAACTTGTATAAAAATAAAACAAAGTAATAAACAAGAAGACTTTCTGATCTGGAATGATTTTACTTCTCAATGCAATGTAAACCGTTAATCCGTATGGGTTGGAAGTAAGCGAGTAGGCCAATATGTCTTGTGACCGGTTCGACTGGTTTATGACCTTCCTTGCACCGGATAAAATGGCGACTCTCCGTCGATCTCTGTGCAAAATAAACCAGCTTCGTGTATTAAATCAATTGTTTACTGAATCTAAATACAAAAGGTAATATAGTAAAAGAGCAACCGTCATGAAAAGTTCGCCTGTCATCTGCATAACTTGCCTACTTCTTATTAAATCGCTTACTTTTGATATTGATCACGTCAAATTAGCCCGTGTTGCAACTTTGGTATGCATTCACCCAATTTCATGAAACATACAATGTGAAAAATTAGAAAACTGGTATACTGTTCTTCTTGTTTCCGAACCTTATACAAATTGATCTTAGTACTTCTTTTTCCTTCTGTTTCAAGTACCCTTAAAAGCAGGGTTCTCAATAAGAGCCGGCCGCCGGCAGTGATTTTTTTTGCTTTAATTTGTTACAGCCTGTGCCTTTTGAATTGGGAAAATTAGCGCGATAAACCGTGAAATTGGGAAAAATAGCGCGATAAACCATAAAATTGGGAAAAATGAAGCATTATAAATAGGAATATAAGTAACAGAAGTGATATTGTTTTTAAGTGCATGTTCAGGGAGTTTTCTAGAAAAGGAGTCTGGTCAAATTGTTGTTTTTTTTAATCAATAAAAGTGGCAAGTTTGGGAATGATTTATGGACAAAAATGACTAAATTCAAGTTATATATTTTGTAAGATGTTTAAAAAATAAAGTTGAGACCTAGATTTAAGAAATCATAATTAAGTTACATGAGACTTTTTTTTTTTTTGTTGGAAGTTGGGCTTTTTTGGGAAATTTTGGTCAGAATTTTGGGAAAAAACGTGTATTTTTGGGATTGGGAAGCAGCTGAAATTCGGCTGTAAATTTGAGCAAAAAAAATCACTGGCCAGCCAAATCGGCCGTTTGAAATCAGATTTTGGCCAGTTGAAAATCGCTCAGTTTCAGAAAATTGGCAATTTACTTTTCGAAATGTGCGTGTCTTTTTGGTAATTTTGCTCCTTTTTGCTATTAATCAAAGACGTCGCTTGATAATCTCCCTTAACGCATTACAACAGCAATGAAATGGCGCAAATTTGAATAGGTCAAAAACCAGTAAAATATTTTGATGTTCTTTTCATCACATGGTGAATTTTTTGTTCCTGATTGCTTGCGTTCTTTGTGTTAATGCAACGTTTTTGTTGTTGTGAAAGTTTGTTTTTATTCAGTTACGTTTCAAACTAGAAGTGTCATGCAAAATGTGCATGAGAGAAGGACGATCGGGCCTATTCCAAATTCCTGTAGGGCCGAATTAAGGCCCCATTCCCAATAAAAAATCGAAGCTTTTTCCTTATCCAAATAAAATGTCCCAATTGGAACCTTGTGTCAAAAAAACCCCGTCAAAATAGTAAAAATTGACCCTAAAAAGTGAGTGCAATGTATCTGAAAATCGTATTTATCCGAATTATGATACACTTTATTTGTGAAAAATCGCATTTTATGTGAGTTAAAATGTTACAAAAGTAATTAAGAGCTTTTTTCATTTATCTGTTGTTAGTTAAAAGAGCTAAAATTCATAGAATGCACAAAAAATGCTAAAATGTAAGTGCCTTGATGACCTTTAAAATAGCCATAAATTGGCCCAAAATGCAGGAAATCAAGTGCTCAATTAAAAAAAATTCCGGGGAAGCATGCCCCCGAACACCCCCCCTAGAAGGCCTGTTGGTCTCACATTTTGGCCTGTTGGCTCAAAAGTTATTGAGAACCCTGCTTAAAAGTCACTGAAGAAAAATAACACAATTCCCAATTGCCATCCGAAGAATTCATAAAAGTAAGGAAATACCCTTCCTAAATTGTATTATCCGCTGAAGAACAAATTAAATGGGCACTGAAACTAAACATTCCATCAATGTCGATAGGTCTACTTCTTCCAAGCTGCATCATCTCGCCTTAGCCACAGCCAACTGGACAACTGCTCTTTAGCTTTGCTTAGTTTCTGGATAGTCCGCCGTCTATCCCTGCCAGTAGACCCGACTGCTGAAATCAGTCGGCACACGGATTGTGCACAGAATCCTCTAGCGCCTACTTCTATGGGGAACAACCAAGTACGCCAACTTCTTTGGTTGCAAGCTCCTAGCAGCTCTGTATACTGTGAAACCATTATTATTCGTCCGACATTATTTTTCGCGTTTTTCGTCCTTCGATCGATGGACGAATTCAAGATCCTAACGAACAATCATGTCCCATATTTGAAACAAATAAGACTGAATTACCGTTGGCATGAGGCATTTAAATCCAGCGTAATCCACGCATATACACACGGCTCGAAATTAACACTCGCACACTCGCAAAATGCGAGAAAAAAAGATTGCAAGGTAAGTTATAAGCCACTAGTATTTTTTGCATATAAAGAAATAGTGAAAAAAAAACGAGTTATATTGCTTTAATGCGTTCGACGGCGTGAACGCTAAACCGTATGTCAATTTTTTGAACGTCCGAATACCCATATGCGGAAGCGCGCAACTTGTTTGTTGACTGGTATACTTATAATACAGATACACAGATGGTATTGATACAAAGAACATGAAACAGTCGACTATTCACACTCAAGTTAAATCCGGTTTTGACACAAAGGGGTGTTCATTATACAGTGTACTGACAACTGACATTTCCTGTAAAACGCGAATGCAATAAGGCTGTATCGAATGCGTCAACTTCGTTTAGGTATAATAGTGTTGATTAGCGCTAATTTTTAACAACTTTATTACCCATTGTGTGTATTGTGTTTTTCAGGGGTGTTGCAGATTATACAGCCTACACGCGGCGACTCCGGATTAAAAGACATACTATTAAACGCAATTAAAATATGACGATGTGTGAAATATATTATGCGCTTTGTTACAAATTAATAAAGAACATTTTGATTTGTGTTTGGTTGTTTGGTTTCAAATATTTACGATGCAAAACGCTTGAAACTTTAATGAAATATGACCAAAATAATTTGCTTACGCTAATTATAACCCATAATGTTCGCACCTTCTCTAATTGGCGCCGATAAAGGTAAGATTGTAATCAGTTTGACCGTGATAGTAATGGAAAAAGACTAATTGGCAATTGGCTTCGTTGTTTAAAACACTTGTTAACGATTATTCAGTCCAACTTATCCGCTAATCATAACAAAGAACGTGTCAATGGCATAAAATGATAAGGGACAGTTACTATCACCTAAAATAACAGACTTGCTAATTGGCATATGCCAAACAAGGCCCACCTCCTGCAAGTGACTACCAAGTGCTGCACCTCTCTTTCCCCAGCACAATGTTTTCGCAACCGCGTATAACATGTATTACAAACAAATCGGACGTTTTTTGGTTTGTTTTTTCAAAACCAGAAATGGACGAATTTAAGAGCGGACGAAATAGTCATTTTTATGAAAAGGGCGACATTTTGTGCCGACGAAAATAAATGGTTTCACAGTACTTAGATTTTTTCCTCTCGTAGGCCTTTTTGCATCTGGTTTCCCAAGGTACAGTTAACTCTATCATGATGAGTCATTTCCCTGCTTCTGACCACAGCACGATGTCGGCCTGAGGTTTGTCTGCAGGATACTTAGGAAGATCAGCTTGTTGTCAAGGCCAACCTTCATGCTCCATCCGGTTGCGCCGTTGAGGATTGAGGCTTTCTGTGTAGGCTGTCTCTGTCCAGTTTCACCTTGCTTCACGAAGTTGATAATCTGTTGTCGAGTGTGCTACTGCGTTCCTTTGTCTTTTGTTCCAGCCAGTCAGCCACCTCCCTGAGGACATTGTCATGGCGTCATATGTACCTTCCTTGTGACAGAGCTGTAGGGCAGCTAGAAAGAACATATTCTAGAGTGCCGGGGTGGTCACACAGTTGGCATTTAGGGTCTGGTATAAGTCCCCAATGGCAGAGCTTTGCGGATGATGGTATGAGGTCATGGCCTGTCAATTGTATTCCATGTTGTCCATGCTCCCTGTGTTCCCATTTCTACCGCTCTAGCTTCTTTTTGGTTTTCTTCTGACTTCTGCCTGAATGCAGGGGTCTAGCTAGGCTCAAAATTTAGGGAGAAGTAAAAATTAGGGAGAAGTCACTTCTCCCTAAAGCCAAAATAGGGAGAATTGGTAACATCTTTGGGAGAAATGTTACATTTGCATCATAGATCTTAGTTTTAAGTATATTTTGCAGCAACTTAACGGATAAGTGGTTTCTGTTCAGCTTGCAATCAACTCTTCACTTGTTTTATACAATAAGACATGTTAAGTGTATAAAACCAACATTTTTCTTATTTTATTAATTGTTGATTATGATTGTACTATTTTTTTTCCTGAACAGGTGTATCAAAAAAACTTCAATTGTAACAAGCAAGTAATGTTCAGAATCTTTTTACTTCCTTGTTAATTTTAAGCAATTCAACATTAAATCAAATTCAAATTTTGTTACAAATATTGTTTTAAATTTAAAATTCATTTAAAATCTCATTTTACAGCAGAGATTCCAAATCTGACCTGTAAATGAGCCCCATATTTATTGCCAGTGCTAGGTTACATCTTCCCATTTGATCATTCCTTAGTATTATTTTAATGGGCCATTTAGCATTGCTGAAGCACAGTTATTGGTAGCCAACACAAGGCAATTAATCAAGGCATCATCTATTAACAATTTCAAGAAGTGTAATAGCTCCAGACTGTTCTTTTGAATGTTCAACTTTTCATGACCTGTAAATGGGGCAACTTATGACTGAGAATCCTCCCGTGTCCAATTCTCCACATCAAATTGATTTTAATCTGTCAATTTCTGGCACAAAGTAAATCATTAAAAGGAGGAGAAGTCACTTTGCCTTCATGAAATTAATGTGCGAAGTTAAGATTAATTTGGCGAAAAAATCGCCCACTGCGCCCACTCGCGAGACCCCTGATCATGGCGAGCCTCTCCTTCTGGTCTGCTGGCTCCACAGCAGTCAACCCAACAATGTATCAGAGCTTGAGCCAATTTTCCGCTTGGCTGACAAGTCTCTGGTCGACCATATCCTGCTTGTGTTAGGGTAACAATGCCTGCTTTTTGTATCTGGGCAACTGGGGAGTCTCTTAGGATGGGTACCAGTCTTGTCTTGACTGTCTTCAATTCCTCCCCCAGTGAGGACAGTGGGAGTTGAATTTTGTTTCTCTTTCCATACAGTCCTATGCTGGAGAAACTGGGGGGTATTCCGTCATAATTCAGAGCCACTTCCCAGTGTCCCAGATAATTATTTGGGAATGAGGGTTTTCACCCATTGATTTTGATAAATAGGGTGATTTCATTCTTGAAATAGGATGAAATGAGATATAAAAAATGCATACCATAAAACCAGTGCGGCTTAACTTCTGTTGAAGCTGCACACTTGTATTGATTCAATAAAACTGTAAACTTTCATCATTTACTTTAATAAACTGATGTTTCATAACATCTTTAATCCTTGAAACTGTGCATAATATAAAATTTTAACTTAAATGATAAAAAGAATGAATCGGCACTTATGGGCTTTTGCTTTCTTGGTTCGAAAACGTTTGCGATCGACTGATATTTTGGCGCAACAATCGCAGACATCTTTCGACCTCTCTTAGACTTTTTATTTCGCATCGTAATAGAAGCTGAAAGTACAGACGCTTTACAAAGACATGCCCAATGAACGACGGATTAAGTCAGATTTAAAACGCATGTATGTCGTCGTCAATAATTTGGTCAGACGCTTTATTTAACAATGAAATCTAGACCGCAGAGCGTTTGGCTAACTTTGGCTTTTCCTGCTCCGTCATCCACTGGGGCATGCTGAATGAAAGCGTCGCCGCATTACGATAATAATTCCAAATAGAAAATACCGAAAATGAGCAAAGCATTTTCGATCAAAGCTATTGTATTGTACGCATCAAATTTGACGAATTTGCGTATAAGTAAAAAAATGTTGCGTTTTAAATACGCATGATTTTGTGTTTCTTTGCGTTTTTAAACAATTTAAAAGAGTGAAAGGCGCAGATACGCAGCTTATCTGGGGCACTGACTTCCTTAGGTGTCTGCTGGTGGTCCTCTCCAAGGCTTCTATAACTGAGCTAGAAACCTCATACAGCATCATGGGCCATATTGGCCTTGGTAGTAAGGCATGCTGGTATAGCCATGCTTTGAACTTTCCAGGGAAATTGCTGCTGTCTATCTCTTCAGGCCCTCATCTACCTGGGTTTCAAGCTTTCTGACATTGTCATAGTCCTTTAGGCATGCATCAAACCATTTCCCAAGACATTTGATAGGGCTCTTAATTATCGATGGTATCTCCTCGTTCTGTACGTGGAGAGTGAATCTATGTGTCGGTTTGCACTTCTTGATGATCAGAGATCTGGACTTTCCTGCCCTGAATTTCATCATGGCCCATAAAGCGACATCTGTCAGGGCAGTCAACATCTCCCCTGTACATGTGTAGTTGTGGTGAGAGTGAGGTCATCAATAAAGCCTCGACTGGATGGTTGGTAGAACCCTGAATCCGTCTTTGGTCCGTGTGTCTCTCTTAGGGCTGCATTGATCAGAAGATTCATTCCCATGATGAATAGTACTACAGAAACTGTGCATCTGGTCGATGTTCTTGGAGTTCTTTCCCTTGGGTGTGTAAATTCCTTCTGCTTCCTTCCAGGCTGCTGGTACTTCGCCTTTCCTCCATACCACCTTCAGGAGTCTCCATAACCTGTTTAATTTAATAAAATGGTAATGGTAATTTTTCAAAATTATTGTTGTACCAGTACTGTACTTTTCCCATTGGGAAAAAATCCATGTGGTGTTGTTCTTCTTTGAGACGCAAAATAATAAAAAATGTAGATGGCATGGTTCAATATATAGTGTGGTATTTTATTATAGCATGAAATAATATTTTCTTCCACAACTTATAGATGGTAAGCCTTTATAAGTACATGAGTATTTGTTTTTATACTCGTTAATTTATGTAATTAATTATAAAAAAATATCAAAACTAATATGATAATAGGTGCTACCTAATTTACAGGCAAAAGCTTATTTGATTACCATGTCATGTAATACAAATTTGACCATGATTGTGTACAAAACATTATAATTGTTTCAATACAAAAATAATGCATCCAAACAATAAAATCTTTTTTTTGTTGGATAAAGCCCTTTACATCTGCCAAGCTTTTAGATCTAATATTTTAACATTTTAGAATTGTGTGCATAGTCTAATTACAAACATAGACACACACATGTATTACAGTCTTAAAAATAATCCATATCAGTGTCCAAACAACAGAAAAGTGAAGAAGTTTAATAAGAAATTCATTTCAAGATGGATTTTTAGTATATTTGGCCTTCAATTGGGCTGTTACCTTGAAACTCCATATACATTCTTGCTTGATTTAGAAAATAATTGACTAAAATTGATTCTACATCGACTATCATAACAGAATATAATCATACGTGTACAGTGAATTTTTTTGCTTTTATTTGTTACAGCCTGTGCAATTTGACTTGGGAAAATTAACGCGATAAACCATGATATTTGGAAAAAAAGTGTGATAAACCATGAAATTGGGAAAATTTAAGCATTATAAATATGATTATAAGTAACAGAATTAAAATTGTTTTTAAGTGCATGTTCAGGTGTTTTTTTCTAGCCATTTTGAGAAAAGGAGTCTGGTCAAATTTGGATTGTTTAAATTGATAAAAGTGGCATTTTTTTATTATTTATCGACAAACAGGACGAAATTAAAGTTATATTTTTTGTAGGATGTTTAAATAAAAAGTTGAGATATAGAGTAAAGAAATCAAAAGTCATAAAAGACTTCTTTCTTAAAACAAAAATGTTTTTGGAAATTGGGCTTTTTTGGGAAATTTTGGTCAGCTTTTTGGGAAAAAACGTTGATTTTTGCAATTGGGAAGCAGCCGAAAATAGGCTGTAATTTTAAGCAAAAAAAATCACTAATGTATGATAATGCTTTTTTAAAAACGTTAATGAGGTATTCACTTACTTGTTTAAGGTTCTTTCCATAAATATATGTTTTATTATTATTAGGAGTTATTTTTATGCCCCAGGATCGAATGATCGGGGGCATATTGGTTTTTGGCCTGTCTGTCTGTCATTCTGTCCCAAAACTTTAACCTTGGTTAAAGTTTTGCGATAACTTTTGCAATATTGAAGATAGCAACTTGATATTTGGCGTGCATGTGTATCTCACAAAGCTTCACATTTTGAGTGGTGAAAGGTCAAGGTCATCCTACAAGGTCCAAAGTAAAAAATACAATCCAAGGGAAGTAATAAGCTTTAAAAGGGAGATTATTTCTAAACCTGCCAAATGATATGCATGTATTGAAATTTTATTTCAAAGAGGTGCAATAGGGGGCATTGGGTTAACCGTTTCTGACAAACACATCCCTTGTTTTATTTCAAGATTAACCCTTTGCCATTCTGCATTGTTAAGAAGTTTGTCTACAAGTGTTCGCTTTTGCAAAGAAAACGATAAAGATCCACACACAAATGAAAAGAAGGTTAAAGACAGTTGTAACAAACTGACGCCAGCAGAATCAGTGGCAGAAGAAGATGGCGACAGCAGCAGCAGCTCAAGTAGTGACAGTAGTTCAGATTCAGATACTGAAAAAGAAGTGTAAATATATGTTTCATAGTTTTTACAGAATTTAATATACTTTTGATATCCTCCAAACAACAGGAAGTAAAACTTAATAGACCACATCGCACATGTTGAGATTTCACTTAACAGAAAAACAAATAATATTTGCAACACTGTATGTGGAAAGTTTCGTGTAAACTTCATTATATTTCAATATGTAAAGCAACACCTTTAGTTATCCCCACGCTTTTCGGAGAAAAAGTGGGGATATTGTGGTTATCTCCGTCTTCCGTCCGTCTGTCCGTCCTGGCCACTATCTCCTCCTACACTATAAGCACTAGAACCTTGAAACTTACACACATGGTAGCTATGAGCATATGTGCCACCCTGCACTATTTGGAATTTTCATCTGACCCCTGGGTCAAAATCTATGGCGGTTGGTGTGGGGCCGAGTCAGAGATTTTTACTCATTTTTTTAGGTTATTTTACTATAATTAAATTTCCTTCTTTTCTACACAGATTGTCTTCAAATTGATACTGAACCACTCTTATGACAATACGGTCAATCTCAACTATGCATGGCCCCATTACCAACCCTGGGGCGCCCCGCCTACATAGGCCACGCCCACCCAAAATTGCCTTTTACTATAATTTCTTCATTTCTATACCGATTCACTTCAAATTGATACCGAACCTCTCTTATGACAATACAATCAATCTCAGCTATGCATGGCCCCATTACCAACCCAGGGGGGCCCAGCCCACAAAGGCCACGCCCACTTAGGCCACGCCCACCCAAAATGGCCTTTTACTATAATTTCTTCATTTCTACACAGATTCAATTCAAATTTATACTGAACCTCTCTTATGACAATACGGTTAATCTCAACTATGCATGGCCCCATTACTAACCCTTGGGCTCCCGCCTACATATGCCACGCCCACTCAAAGTTGCCTTTTACTATAATTTCTTTATTTCTACACCGATTCACTTCAAATTGATACTGAACCTCTCTTATGACAATACGGTCAATCTCAACTATGTATGGCCCCATTACCAATCCTGGGGCGCCCCGCCTACATAAGCCATGCCCACTCAAAATTGTCTTTTACTATAATTTCTTCATTTCTACACCGATTCACTTCTAATTGATACTGAACTTCTCTTATGACAATAGTTGATCTCAACTATGCGTGGCCCCATTACCAACACTGGGGCGCCCCTGGGTCAAACATGCGGCGTGGGGATACGCGCCATTTCTAGTTTTATTATGTAAAAAAAGATAAGCACCTCTTGATTTTGGACATTTGTAAAGTCTTAAAATCTGTTAATAATTTTGTGAGCTTTATTTCTATATTTTGTACATTTTAAATGTGGAAACAAGTTTCAAATCAGAGTGGTTAGAGGATCAACATTTTTTTGACATAAAACTTTATGATGAAATTAACACTGTTGTTTATACAATTTAAAGAACAAAAGCTTAATACCAGTGCTACATGTATGACTTCTATTTTGCAAGGTAATAATCAAGTAACAAATGTGTATTATTGCACACAATTTCGATTCAGTGATTTTAGATTTTACTTTTTTTACACAATAAAACTTAAATTATTCCGACTTTATTAAGCCTAGATAAAGAGCTGGTGTCTGCTGCAAAGCTGGTGGCAGACCATCTACCAGGAGATAAGAAGAAGACAGAGTCTGCCTTGCTTTCAAGACTCCTTGCACAAAAGAAAACTGCTGCTGAACAAAGAGATGGTAAACCACCTCAGGCAAAAGACGAGTCACAAAAATTACGGTAGCAACTTGCACAGAATTTTGCTCTTGTATTTTTGTTTATCGGTATGTTAATTTATTTTAACTGCAAAAAAGTCAGTTTTTACATACAGAAACATCTGTGGCTAAACTATAGAGATCACGGTTCAAAGCTTGTATGAAACAATGATTTTATCTTCAATTACAGTCACTGTATATAAGACTGCTTTAAAAATAAGATGAACTTACATATCAATGCACATTATGGTGGGAAATCAGCTTTCAATTCTGCGCTCACCTGTGAAATATTTCATTTAATGCAGTATTGAAAAGTATCATAGACATACCTGTATTTACTGAGAAGATATAACCCTGAGAGCAACCAGAAATCTTATAGCTAGTTATTAGATAAAGATTTGTGTGTACTGCCAATTAGGGTATTTCAAAAAAGTATCTTGCTCAAGTATGGGCATTAAGTACCAGTAAATCAGTAAGATCAAGATAGCTTGCCCAGGAAAAGTTGAAGTAGGTAGATAACTAGTAAATGACAGTCGCTATGTGACTGAAAAAATATATAGCTCATAGAGGAAACAAAACACCAAACGGAAAAGGTAAACTTTGTTTCAGCTCCCTCATGAAGGGTCTAAAGTTTGATGTGAAGCAAGAACCAAAAGAACAACCAACAACAAAGAGACCCCTTAAAGGGTCCAAGCGTAAAGGTAGGCTATATGTTAAAAGCAAGAAATTGAGCCTTGTTCTGGGAAAGCAGCTTTTAAAGCAGTCAGCACAGGCTAATCAAGGACAACAATTTCCGTCTAAACTGGTATTTTGTTAAGAAGAGACTCTCTTTAAACGAAAAATATCATTAAAGTGGGAAAGTGTCATCCCTGATTAGCCTGTGTGGATTGTGCAGGATTTACATATATGCATTACACACCTTTTTTGCAGAGCAAGGCTTATTTATTGTATGTTTTCTGACTTAATTTGATTAGTTTTCAAATATGTTCAGAGTTCCAGAATATATTAGTTCAGAACCTTTCTGAAAAAATATAAGCTGAAATATTGTTTTAAATCTAATGGTGGACATGGTTTTTATGTCTGAGGCAGGGATTCAGATTTCAGATCAATTTATTTGGACAGCTTTCCTTAAGAATGACATTTTTATAGTTAGGTTTTTCTAAAAACATAAAAAACCTAAGGCAAACTTTTGAAACGAGGTATTGTAAGTATAACGAAATTGTATTTTATTTTGAAATTCAGGTTAATCATTTTCATTTGTTCTCAAAGCAGATAGGAAGGTTTATGTAATCCTAATTTGAAGACTTTACATTTACAAGATGATTTGGAATAATGAAACTGTTTCCAATGCACTGTTACATGTACAACATCCAACTGACAACAAACACCTCACATACAAGAAGTAGGACTTAAACACATTTCAGTATTGATAAAGAAAAATAAAATAGAATTAAATGTTTTGTGTACATATAAAATCAATCAAATAAACTCAATCAACCACACCATATTGCTACACTGGAAGCTTTTAAAAAGTAAGTTACAATTGTATATGTAGATCTACATGTAATATTTCCAACTGACTGAGGCACACTTGTTCAAGTTTGATTTCATGTTACTAGGGAAATGTGAAAGGCCCTGCATGGAGGAAAAAGGAAAAACAAGTTTGTGTGTGTCAAAACTAATTAAGGGAATGATTATATACTCTATAGAAATGTATATGCCCCTTTCAAGTGGTCATTTTTAGCTCGACTATTATCAAGCATTTGGACAGAATTATGGCCCCTTCTATACTTATAATATGCATATTATTGTTAAATCTATGTTAAAGATTGCGTACTACCCCAAATATTTCCTCTGTCCTTTGACATATTGCTTTCATATTTTGCATACTTCTAAACCAACATGATCCCAATCTTAAAACAATAGCAGACAACTGTATCAACCATTTTGACAGAATTATGGCCCCTTTTATACTTAGATAATTGAACATTTTGCTTAAATTGCCATAAATTTAAACTTCTTTATTTATGATCACATTTGATTCATACTTTGACAAAACAACACTTACCTGACATACCACAATGCACTCCACCCAAACCACCTACCATGCCCCACCCCAGAATCCCCCCCCCAAATTTATTTTTTTATATATTTTTTTAATTTGTATCCCTTATTTTTGAAAGATCATCTATTAAATGACCACACACCCACATTATACCCCCCCCCCTCTCCATGATGGCTTACGTTATACTGTCAAGCACTCGAATAGTCGAGCGCACCGTCCTCTGACAGCTCTTGTTTAGCCGCTACCTGGAAACAAGCAACCACTGTAATTAACTGTAATACCAGTGGTGAAGAAACACAAATCACATTCAAATCAACATTTTACTTTGTTATCCCAGGTCAAAGGCAGATAGAAATAGAATCAGAGTTGTCCATCTGTCAGTCAGTCTGTCCATCTGTCACAAAATGTTCAGGGCTATATCTCAGAAATAATATCATCATAACACTGAATGGGTGTATAGATATCTATGAGGAGAAGTGCCATGCACAAGAATAATAACTCTTCTCTCTTAAATAAGAGTTATTGCCCTTTTTTGTATCCTGTAACTTTTCAGGGCTATGTCTGGGATACCAATATCTAACTTCATGGGTGTGTAAAGATCAATGAAAAAAGGTGCCATGCACAAGATCCATAACCCTACACATTCTCTAAATAAGTTATTTCCCTTACGTGTTTTTGTATTATGTGTCTTTTTCAGGGTTATATTTCAGATATGCTGACAAAATTTATTATTTCAAGGTAAATTTTCATGGGTCTATAGTTATCAATGAGGCGAAGTGCAGTGCATGCAGCATAAAACAATTACCCTACACTTAAATAATTTTTTAGAACTTTACAGTTTATCAAGGGATTTGCACCCATCCATAAACAAAATTTATTTTGAGTGGGACATCAATTCAATGACTTTGCTAATTGATGTTTATCCCCACGCTTTTTGAAAAAAAGGTGGGGATATTGTGGTTATCTCCGCCGTCCGTCCGTCCGTCTGTCTGTCCGTCCGTCCTGGCCACTATCTCCTCCTACACTAAAAGCACTAGAACCTTGAAACTTACACACATGGTAGCTATGAGCATATGTGCGACCCTGCACTATTTGGAATTTTGATCTGACCCCTGGGTCAAAAGTTATAGCGGTTGGGGTGGGGCCGCGTCAGAAATTATCACTATTTTTTTAGGTTATTTTACATTTACTTCTTTATTTCTACACCGATTCACTTCAAATTGATACTGGACCTCTCTTGTGACAATACGGTCAATCTCAACCATGCATGGCCCCATTCCCAACCCTGGGGCGCCCCGCCAACATAGGCCACACCCACCAAAAATTTCCATTTACTATAATTTTTTCATTTCTACACGGATTCACTTCAAATTGATACTGAACTTTTGTTATGACATTAGGGTCAATCTCAACTATGCATGGCCCCAATCCCAACCCTGGGGCGCCCGCCTACATAGGCCACACCCACCAAAAAATTCCATTTACTATAATTTTTTCATTTCTACACGGATTCACTTCAAATTGATACTGAACTTCTCTTATGACATTAGGGTCAATCTCAACTATGCATGGCCCCATAACCAACCCTGGGGCCCCGCCCACATAGACCACACCCACCCAAAATTGCCTTACTATAATTTCTTCATTTCTACACCGATTCACTTCAAATTGATATTGAACTTCTCTTATGACAATACAGTCAATCTCAACTATGCATGGCCCCATTACCAACCCTGGGGCGCCCCGCCCACATAGACCACACCCACCCAAAATTGCCTTTTACTATAATTTCTTCATTTCTACACCGATTCACTTCAAATTGATACTGAACATCTCTTATGACAATACGGTAAATCTCAACTATGCATGGCCCCATTACCAACCCTGGGGCGCCCCGCCCACATAGACCACACCCACCCAAAATTGCCTTTTACTAATACTTCTTCATTTCTACACCGATTCACTTCAAATTGATACTGAACATCTCTTATGACAATACGGTCAATCTCAACTATGCATGGCCCCATTACCAACCCTGGGGCGCTCCGCCCACATAGGCCACACCCACCCAAAATTGCCTTTTACTATAATTTCTTCATTTCTACACCGATTCACTTCTAATTGATACTGAACTTCTCTTATGACAATACAGTCAATCTCAACTATGCATGGCCCCATTACCAACCCTGGGGCGCCCCGCCCACATAGACCACGCCCACCCAAAATTGCCTTTTACTATAACGTCTTCATTTCTACACCGATTCACTTCTAATTGATACTGAACGTCTCTTGTGACAATACGGTCAATCTCAACTATGCATGGCCCCATTACCAACCCTGGGGCGCCCCTAGGTCAAACATGCGGCGTGGGGATACGCGTCGGCCTCTGCCGCGCCATTTCTAGTTAGATTTAAATTATTCTTTAAGGAAACAAAAACTAGTTCTTTAATTTCACAGACAGAAAGGATTGTCATATAATTATTACATACCGGTATTGTGCCAAACATTATTTTATATGTCATCCTAATTTAGGGCAGATCAGAACATCAGAAACATAACTATTGTGTTATTTTCAGGTGATGGAGATTTCGAGGTGTTAGAAGAGGAGGACAGGTAAAGGTCTTTACTGTCACTAGAAGTAATTGACTTCTCCTTCTGTCTTATTAAGAGGGACACATGGACTCTGTTGTGTTTGAAATTATTTCTGAAAAAATGGTTTTGTAAAAATACATTGTAGGAAATGAGAGCCTTATATGGAAAACTGGCCTTATATCATGAGCGTAGTGTCATCCCAGATTAGCCTGTGCATTTTGCACAGGCTAATCAGGGGTGGCACTATCTGCCTATACTGGATTTTCAAAGAGACTTCCTTTAATCAAGAATTTTCATTAAAGCTTGAAGTGTGGTCCCTTATTACATGTAGCTTGTTGGATTTGACAGGGTAATCTTGGTTGACACTTTATGCATATGCTTTAAAGGCCCGTAAAAGGTGACGATCCGTAATTATTGCTGATTTTTAAATATTTTTTGCCTTTTTTATTTATAAAGGTTATCAAAAAATAATATATAAATGCATATATATATATATATATATATATATATATATATATATATATATATATATATATATATATATATATATATATATATATATATATGCTATTAGACATCACCATAAACAAATGAACAATACAACTTGTTTCGAGCTCAAAATACAGTGTCTTGCTAATCAATTGTGTTTTCAAATTTAATCAGTTTATTTACATCGCTGTTTACTCATTCATGCCGCTCGATTCCGAGCCGGTTTTCCGATAACAAATTTTGATTGGTCGGCACAAGACATTGTGTATCACATGACCAGGTCAAGGGTGAACAGGCCAGACATTAAAAACAAAAATGGCGTCAAAAATATTATATTATTGTGCCCCCCCCCCCCCCCCTTCGAAGAAGAGGGGGTATATTGTTTAGTACATGTCTGTCGGTCCGTCCGATCACCAGATGGTTTCCGGATGATAACTCAAGAATGCTTAGGCCTAGGACCATGAAACTTCAAAGGTAGATTGATCATGACTGGCAGATGACCCCTATTGATGTTTAGGTCACTAGGTCAAAGGTCAAGGTCACAGTGACTGGAAACAGTAAAATGGTTTCCGGATGATAACTCAAGAATGCTTACGCCTAGAATCATGAAACTTGATAGGTACATTGATCATGACTGGCAGATGACCCCTATTGATTTTAAGGTCACGAGGTCAAAGGTCAAGGTCACAGTGACTCAAACAGTAAAATGGTTTCCGGATGATAACTCAAGAATGCTTATGCCTAGGATCATGTTACTTCATAGGAACATTGATCATGACTGGCAGATGACCTCTATTGATTTTCAGGTCACAAGGTCAAAGGTCAAGGTCACAGTGACTGGAAACAGTAAAATGGTTTCCAGGCGATAACTCAATAATACTAAGGCCTAGGATCATGAAACTTCACAGGTACATTTATCATGACAGGCAGATGACCCCAGGCCCTATTGATTTTCAGGTCACTTGGTCAAAGGTCAAGGTCACAGTGACAAAAACGTATTCACACAATGGCTGCCACTACAACTGAAGGCTCATTTGGGGGGCATGCATGTTTTACAAACAGCCCTTGTTTAAGATGAATACCCTTTTAAGACTACTGTTTTGTTTATAATTTTTAAGGGGCCAGTCTATGAACCTTTTCACAGGCACGCCATTGGGCATCTTCAAAAAGGAGACCATGAAGACGAGATCAACCTGTATGTTATTCCGACACCAGACAACTATTACAAAGAAGAATTATTTTTTTTAGATTATTGGCTTAACACTTTCAAAGTGTTCTTTAATCAAGAAGATCATACTAAAAGTTTCTCAATTATTAATTCCTCTTCAAACTTTTGTATTGTTTGTCTATTGTAAAACAGTTGTCAGCTCTGCAGCTGAAAAGCATTTACTAATAGTACCGGTATATGAAAATATTAAAATCACACAGTACTCAAAGAAGTTGTAAAAAAAATTGTGTCTGTTTATTATGCATCAGAATGCAAAACCACTGATAAATTTTATCAGCCAATATTTTTACTCCAGAGGTAAAACATCTTAAATATGTAAACTTGGTTTTGAAATGAAAATTCTCAAATTTTTTATTGAAGTTGTTTTAAAGGTAATTGCAAAATAAATGTTTGACAAACAAAGCCTATTTAAAGACTATTTACATGTGCCGTGTATTGTCCTGTAGCCAAGAAGAGCCTTCTGGATATAGTGGCAGAGGAGCGTAAACTAGATGTGACAGAATTCCCCCCGCATAATGGCTTTGAAGAGATGATACAGTGGACAAAGGAGGGAAAGCTGTGGACATTCCCCATCGATAATGAAGCAGGTAGGTAATCAGGCTGGTAATGTCCTTTTAAGTTTAATTATGTATTACATAATATTAATACTGTCATATTTTTTAAGTACATTTCCACAATATTCACTACTCATGCACCACTCTCTACTCGACCCTGCTGACACCTCAGTATTATTTTGTTAATATGTTTGAGTGTGATACATGTATAAATATTATGTATTAAGGTTGGTTATAAGTATTTATGTGATAAAATTACATGGATTTAGTTGTATACAGTAAACCAAAATCTTTTCCTATAATTGTTTTCAATTTAAGAAGTCTTTAGTTTAAGGTTCAGGTAGGCTAACTTTTAATATGAGTTTGTATTATTGTTAGCAAAAAAAGAGGGTTATGTTCTTCCATAAGTTTATTTGTCATTTTGATATTGGTATTGCCCTATATTTTTGGACTACATGAACTAGGTAGTCACTTAGTCAGCATCACTTAATCAGATCAACTCTAAAGTGTTATCAAACTTAAATGTAGAACTATTTACTAATTTAATAAATACATACATTTTACATAAGAACAAAGTCAATATGGGGCAAATAAAATAATGTCATTTATCAAATACCAGTAATTGGCAAATATTTGTATGGGCCCCCAAATTTTTTGGGGGGAGCATATAGTCTTTGCTTCGTCTGTCTGTGCGTGTGTCCGTCCGTGCAAAATTTTTGTCCGGGCTATTTCTCAGCAATTAATGACCGGAATTCAATTAAACTTATCAGCCGGTTCTGGTCGGATGATTTTTCACAGTGTTATGGCCCTTTGAAATTTTCTATAAACTGTACTTATAGTGCAATTCTTGTCCAGGCTATTTCTCAGCAACTAATGACCGGAATTCAATGAAACTTTATGGGAAGCTTCACTACCAAGAGGAGATGTGCATATTATCAGCGGGTTCTGGTCGGATGATTTTTCACAGAGTTATAGCCCTTTGAAATTTTCCATTAACTGTACATATAGTGTAATTCTTGTCCGGGCTATTTCTCAGCAACTACAGACTGGAATTCAATGAAACTTTATGGGAAGCTTCACTACCAAGAGAAGATGTGCATATTATCAGCGGGGTTCTAGTTGGATGACTTTTCACAGAGTTATGGCCCTTTGAAATTTTCCATTAACTGTACATAGAGTGCAATTCTTGTCTGGGCTATTTCTCAGCAACTAATGACCGGAATTCTATGAAACTTTATGGGAAGCTTAACTATCAAGAGGAGATGTGCATATTATCAGCGGGTTCTGGTCGGATGATTTTTCACAGAGTTATGGCCCTTTGAATTTTTATATAAAAAAATTCTTGTCCCCTCAAGACGTTTCCTTTAATCTGAATATATAGTGCAATATTGTGACAAAAAAACCTTTGGGGAGCAGCACCCGTTTCTGACGGTTTCTTGTTTTCCATAAGAACAAAGTCAATATGGGACAAATAAAATAATGTCATTTATCAAATACCAGTAATTATCCCCGCCATAGGCGGAGGGATATTGTTTTGGCATTGTCCGTCCGTCCGTCCTTCTGTCCGGCACTTTTGTGTCCGGAGCCAAATCTTGGAAGTGCTTTGGCAGATTTTATTGAAACTTGGTATGAGTATATATATATGGATAAGAGGATGATGCACGCCAAATGGCATTGTACACCATCGAATAATAACGGAGTTATGGCCCTTTGTATTTTGAAAAAATGCTTTTTTTGTGTGTCCAGAGCCATATCTTGGGTCCAGAAGTATAATGGCGGGGTATATCAATTCAACAAATTTCTTGTTGACAAATATTTTTAACCAGGTTTTCCAAAGGAAAAAAACTGGTTATTAGATTGGCGATGTCGGCGGGCGGACTGGCGGGTGGAACTAGCTTGTCTGGGCCATAACTTTGTCATTCATTGTAAGATTTTAAAATCATTTGGCACGTTTGTACACCATCATTAGACGATGTGTCGCGCGAAAGAATTACGTCGATATCTCCAATGTCAAGGTCACAATTTGAGTTTGAAGGTCAAAAATGGCCATTAATGAGCTTGTCCGGGCCTTAACTTTGTCGTTTATTGTCAGATTTTAAAATCATTTGGCACATTTGTTCACCATCATTACATGGTGTGTCGCACAAAAGAATTACATCAATATCTCCAAGGTCAAGGTCATTATTTGAGTTTGAAGGTCCAAAATGGCAAAAAAATGAGCTTGTCCGGCTATTACTTTGTGGTTCATTGTGAGATTTTAAAATCATTTGGCACATTTGTTCACGATTATTAGACGGTGTGTTGCGCAAAAGAATCACATCGATATCTCCAAGGTCAAGGTCACAATTTGAGATTGAAGGTTGAAAATGGCCATAAATGAGCTTGTCTGCGCCATTACTATGTCATTCATTGTGACATTTTAAAATCATTTGGCACATTTGTTCACCATTATTGGACGATGTTCACGAAAGAATTACGTCAATATCTCCAAGGTCAAGGTCGCCACAACTAAAAATAGATTGATTTTGAAACAACTATGTAACTATGAACAATCAGTAACAGGGCACATTTTGATTTTGAGTTGTCTCTCTTTATCAGACTTTTTTTTATGCCCCCCTTCAAAGAAGAGGGGGTATATTGCTTTGCTCATGTCAGTCGGTCGGTCTGTCGGTCCGTCCACCAGGTGGTTGTCAGATGATAACTCAAGAACGCTTGGGCCTAGGATCATGAAACTTCATAGGTACATTGATCATGAATCGCAGATGACCCCTATTGATTTTGAGGTCACTAGGTCAAAGGTCAAGGTCACAGGTGAAGGTCACAGTTACTGGAAATAGGCATTTTAAGGATTTAGCATGGTTCAAACAAGGGAAACAACTACCTTTAATGCATGTTCTTTTTGTTACAGCATTTGCCTCCCTTGTAATATATTTAAATTTTACCAAATGTAAGGCTAACTGCATTTTTGTAATGCATTGTATCAACCACCACCACCACCACCACCACCACCACCACCAGCACCAGCACCACCACCAGCACCACCCACCACCCACCACCCACCACCCACCACCACCACCACCACCACCACCACCCACCACCACCACCACGGTCAAAAATGGCCGTAAATGATCTAGTCCGGGCCATAATTATGTCATTCATTGCGAGATTTTAAAATTACTTGGTACATTTGTTCATAATCATTGGAAAATGTGTCATGCGAAAGAATTACGTCTATATCTTCAAGGTCAAGGTCGCTCTTGGAGTTCAAAAGTGAAAATTGGCCATAAATGAGCTTGTCCGGGCCATAACTATGTCATTCATTGTGAGATTTTAAAATGACTCTGCACATTAATTTTGTTCACAGTCATTGGACAGCGTGTCATGCGAAAGAATTCAAGAGTTCAAAGGTCAAAATGGCCATAAATAATAATGGCATAATAATTCTTACAAATCACCATTTAGATTCTCGTGTTTTGTGAAGACAGCTTGCAAAATAGTCTGTGTCAATGCGGCATGTGGGGGTATACGTCACGTCTGTGACAAAGCTCTAGTTTTGAATTGTCTCCCTTTATCAGACTTTTTTCAACTGAAAATCTGGTGTTGTGAAAATTTTGTCCCTTGTTGTTAATTGATTTAAGTGCTTAACTCTGAAATATAAGTGGGAACATTATTTTGAAGCCAGCAAACCTCATGCATGTCCTGCATACCTTATTCTGGGTATACTGTGCGTAATGTATATGCAGAAAGTGTCGTCCCTGATAAGCCTGTGTCGTCAGTCCTTTTAGCCTAGACTATATTTTTGTATAAAAGAGAATTCCTTTAGTGAAAAATTCTCTAATTTGGAAACTGCACAGGCTATCTGGGAAGACACTATGCACATGCATTATTTCCGTTTTCCCAGAAAGAGGCTCTAATATGTCCGCTTTCAGGCTGGGAGGAAGAGAAGCAGGTGAAATTCCAGGAGCATGTTCTGCTAGAGAACCAGATCCGAGACTTCCCACAGAAAGGACCTATCCGACATTTCATGGAGCTTGTGACTGTGTCTCTGTCCAAAAACCCCTACCTGACAGTGCAGCAGAAACACGAGCATATTGACTGGTTTAGACAGTATTTTAATGAAAGAAAGGAGATTTTAGAGGCCAAACTGGGTGCTGATGGTGTTATTGGAAGTTCAAAAAAGTCTGGACGTGAAAAGATTTCTAAGCCTTGATGGTTTAACTATGTGGTGATTTATACATATGTTCAGTCACTGGCTACTATTATTTGAAAGTTTTTATGATCATGATTAATAATAAAGTGTTTTGAATATTGGTAGATATCTACATAGATTTATTTTGATTGGTTTAAACACAAGGTGAACAATAAATTTAAAAAATATGGTTGTGAACTTCAAAATAAATATGAAAGTAACATTAACACCAAGGAAAACACACACAAGAGTAAACTCAATTGAAGTTAGTTAAAATGTTGTCATTCACTTTAAATTTAATTATAATGTTTTTAACTTGAATCTTGGACTGAGATCTTGATATATAAAATGAAGTGTTTAGAAGACTGGCACATAGACTGAAATATGCAAAGGAATACAAACTTAAAAACTAGTTGCTTTAAGTGAGTATACAGCGTTTAACAAAAACATGATACACAGTGAATTCTTTAAGCTTAACCTCTGATAATAAACCATTTTAACCCCTGGCAACCGTTAGGAGCACAAATCTAAGATTCAGGATGGGACCATTGTATCTTGAATCGAAATGTTCTGCAGTTACATTAAGATCACACTCCCATGTACTGTCTGTATAGGTAAAGAAGCCAACATTTGACCTACTTTTGACCACAGTGATGTGCCATGTACACTTCAAAGTCCTTGTTCACAGATTAGCTTATTTACCAAAAAATGTTTTGGATAGAAAAAAATAATGTATGAATTTTTTAAGAAAGCAAAATAATACTCCTGACATAGGAAAATGTTTCAAATATATGAGCCTTGTTCTGAGAAAACCTGGCATAATGCATGTGCGTAAAGTGTCATCTCAGATTAGCCTGTGCAGTCCGCACAGGCTAATCAGGGACGATACTTTCCGCCTAAACTTGATTTTCTGTAAGGAAGGACTTCCTTGAAACTAAAAATACCTTAAAAGCGGAAAGTGTCGTGCCTGATAAGCCTGTGCAGACTGCACAGGCTAATCTTGGGCGACACTTTACGCACATGCGTTATGCCCAGTTTTATCAGAACACGACACATATGTTCTTTTATTGATAATGATCAATCAGAATCATAAAAATAAAGCGATTGTAATGCTTCTCCTTGAGAATTTTGTAAAAATGTGTATTATGACATACAATCGACAATAAGTTTTAACTACCTTGTAGTTACAGAAGCCTACATTTTGTTGTAGCTAGGAAGCCTTTGCTTTAAGTGGTCCTGGGCTCAATACCCAGAGCAGACACATTTGGTGTATTTTTAGCTCACCTGAGCAGAATGTGCTCATGGTAAGCTTTTTGTGATAACCTTTTGTGCGTTGTGCATTGTGCAGCGTCAACATTTGATAACACTCATGAGGTTTATTTTTTTCCGACCTTCATGAAATTTGGTCAGAAGATTTGTGCCAATGATTTCTTGGAAGAGTTCAAGAATGGTTCATGAGGGTTGAAAATCATGACTGCCAGCGGCAAGGCATTTTTCCTGATATGGCTATAGTAAAACCGTGTTAACACTCTAGAGGCCTCATTTATTGTCCGATCTTCATGAAACTTGGTCAGAAGATTCATCCCAATAATATCTTGGACAACTTTGAAAAACCTGGCCGCCAGGGGTTGGGGCATATTACCTTATATTGCTACAGTAAAAATTTGTTAACACTCTCAAAGTGACATTTATAGTCCAATCTTCATGAAACTTGGTCAGAACATTTGTTCTATAGATATCTTGGATGAGTTCGAAAATGGTTCTGGTCTGTTGAAAAACATGGCAGCCTGAGGGCAGGGTATACGTTCCTGCTTTGGCTACAGTAAAACCTTGTTAACACTCTTGAGGCCACATTTATTGTCCGATTATCGTGAAACTTGATCATAAGATTTGTGCCTAATGATATCTTGGACGAATTAGAAAATTGTTGTAGTTGCTTAAAAAACATGGCCGCAAGGGGGCAGGGCATTTTTCCTTGTATGGCTATATATGGCTATAGTAAAGCTGTGTAAACACTCTTGAAGCCACATTTATTGTCCGATCTTAATGAAACTTGGTAAGAAGATATGTTCTTATAATATCTTGGACGAGGTTTTGGTCGGTTGAAAAACATTACCGCCAGGGGGCAGGGAATTTTTCCTTATATGGCTATAGTACAAATTTGTTACCACTCTGAAGGTCACATTTATGGCCCAATCTTAATAAAACTTGGTCAGAACATGTGTTTGAATGATATCATAGATGAGTTGAAAATGTTTCCGGTCTGATGGAAAACACTCTAAAAGTTACATTTATAGTTCACTCTTCATAAAACTTGGTCAGAACATTTGTTCTCCTTATATTTTGGGCTGCACAAAACAGGTCAGTTTTATTAGTATCTCAGGTGAGCGACTTTTGGTCTTTCAGGCCCTCTTGTTATAAATACATGTATAGCCATAAAATAATCCTGATAGTCACACTAACACTCACAATTTAAAGTTATTAAAAATGTTGTCATTTGTTTAAATTTAATTAAATGTTACTTATAAAACATGAATCATGTACCTTAATGCATACCATGAAGAGTTCAAAAGAGTTCACAAACTTAAAATCTAGTTGCTCAAAGTGAGTATACAGCAATTAACATCAACAAGGTACACAGGAAATTCCTACATCTTCTGATATCTCAGTTTGACCCAGCACAACTCTTTGAAGTACTATTCTAAGAATCAGTATGAAAATTTCAGCAGTAACAACAGTCACACTTTACCCTCATACTGTCTATTTATGTATTGAAGTAAACATCTAACCTCCAGATTTGCCATTTGAACCTTATAAACCTGCTTCAAAGAATGCTAAATCATACAGATGCCTCAATGCTGGTAAACCTGTCTGACCTGCCAGCCTAAAGATGCTCGCGAATCACACGTTCTTGAAAACCAAGATTTAGAACGGATGATACCTTAAGCATGATTTCAGTAGTAAAAACGCAAATTATTATTCAATGTTTTAAGTATCTAATCCTGCTTAAATTGCAATCAAATCTTTAAATATAACAAATCTATCAAGACTCAATCATATAACTTATATACATGTAATATGTTTTTATGGGCCATGAAATGAATTTGACTACGAATTTCCACAATGATTTTTAATTTGCAAAAACCATGAATAGGGTTTGATGTAATGTTTTGTCCTTTTTTTTGTTTTACACACTTTCAAACGTCTGTGTTTATGATTTTCGTAGATATTGATACCAAATGTTATAGAGTCATACTTTGCCAAGCATTCATAAAAACTTGATGCATCAAGACAAAAAACCAGATCTTATCTGTATTAAATATTGCATTTCTTTATTTTATACATGTACATTATGTTCACACAAGCAAATTGATATATGCCTGCGTACGATTTGGGTTTAATTTAAAAAATGCTCAAGAAACACTTTCACTCGTTCTTTTATTCACACATATATAACACATCATACGAACAAACACCAGCAATAACATTACAAGTTATTCCTTTGTTAAAATGCTGATCTTTAAATTAATGGGAGTGGTCTACTTGTTACGTTAAAAAAATGTATACGGTATCCTCTAACCAGCAAATATAACACTCCTGAATAAACGTCTTTATGATGGTCAATTGTCATTTCACAAATTTTTTTTTCCCACTTTTTGGGAAGATAGCCCATGGCTTTGGAATTGGGAATTTTATCGGCATTTTCATGAAATTGGGAAAATAAATTCATTAGCCTTTTTTTCCACACGAAAAGTCCACTGATTAGAGAAATACTAAATTTGATATAGCCCTTTATAAGCATTCAAATTAAAAGAACAAAATCATATAATACTTTGTTAGATGTAATTGAATTAAAATTGAGATAAAATACACATTAGACTTCTTTCTAAAAAAAAAAAAAAAAATTTTTTTTTTTGAAAATTGGGAATTTTTTGCCACATTTTGGGAAAAAATTATACTTTTTGGGATTGGGAACATAGCCGTTTGAAAATTGCCTCAGAGCAGGAAAAGGTTAATAATAACACAACAGCAATTATACTTAAGTCATTTTAAGACTTCGGTTCCAATTAAAGTGCCATAGCACCTATAAATTTGGTATGTAATTATTTCATTTCAAAGAATGGCACAGTGGTAAAGAAGTTTCCTCTAGAAGACCCTGGTTTGAATCCCCATGAAACCAAATTATTTTTTTCTTTATCAATACAGCCTGACTCTAATAGAACCGATGTTCATACTAATGCAAGTAACTGGCAACTGTCTAACCAAAATCGGAGATGGTGGAAGGCAAAATTAATGGCTGTGCAACTTAAATTATCTATTCATACTCAAACAATATATTGTTGATTTACAGTATCTTGTACAGCATGCATCTAATAGACTAATACTACAGCCAAACTTGCTTACAAATAATATTACAACTTTACAAGAAACACAAGTCATTTAAGATAGAACTTTATTGCATCAATCATTTAGCAGGAATAAAATAAAAAGAGAAAAATTATGGCAATTTTGTCATCTGAACATACAAGTCTTGATAAACACTCCCATAGCATATAAAAACGACAGTTTACTATTTATCCGTTCTATATGTCAGCATAAAGACAAGATGGTATTGACTGTGCAATGAAACACAAGCAATCCTATTACAATTGCTTTTAATTATATGAACTGTACCTTCACTAACATTCAAGAATTTTTATATAAATACATGATGAAAGTTGAGCTTTTTCTTGTCTTAAAACAACTTGATACTTTGCAATGACCAAGCAATACAACTCAACATACAAAATGAAATTATCCAACAAAGTATATTTTAATGACACAATATTTTTATTCAACAATAGGAATAGCTTAAGTATGCAACGTATTACACTAAAGTCACAGTGTCAATCTAAGCAAAGAGTAAAATCATAAAGAGATGTTCACAACGGATGATGTGCAAGCTGGCTCTGACTCAGATTTCCACATCAGATGATGTGCAAGCTGGTTATTACAAGGATGTGAACAACCGATGACGTGCAACCTGGCTCTAAGACAGATATCCAATAATCCACAACAGAGATTGTCCTTGCTGGCTCTGACTCTGATGTCCACAAGTAAATAACATGCAAGCTATCTCTGACTGATGTCCTAAACATATGACGTGCAAGCTGGCTCTAACAAAGATGTCCACAACAGATTACGTGCAAGCTAGCACTAACACGGATGTCCACAACAGAGGATGTGCAAGCTGGCTCTAATACTGATGTCCAAAAGAGATGACGTGCAAGCTGGCTCTTACACGGATGTTCACAACAGATGACGTGCAAGCTAGCACTAACACGGATGTCCACAACAAAGGACGTGCAAGCTGGCTCTAACACGGATGTCCACAACAGATGACGTGTAAGCTGGCTCTGACTCAGTTGTCCACAACAGATGTCAGATTGGCAAGCTGGCTCTGCCCCAGATATGTACACAGAAGATGATGTTCAAGTTGGGAACACTGCTACAGTTATAAAATTCAAGATCCATGTTTCATACTTGCATGTTATTTTACTACATGTATTTCTTCCACAATAATTAATTGTGTTTGTAATACATTGTGTTATCTTTCAGATTTGTGTGACAGTTCAATATAATAATCAATAATCTTGTTCTGCATGTCGGTCAAATTGTTCCGTGGTAAACACCCACCCATTGTGGTCAACTCGTTCCTGTTTTTTAGTAAACTTGTACCTACCCGAACTAAACCCGTACCTGATATACAGAAATAGGTGTAGGATGGTTAGCTTATAAGTCAAACTCATAGAGACAATGTTTATTTTCCTCTTAATGTTTCCACTTAAATTATCTAAGCATTTCTCACGCAAGTTGTCTGCTGCAGATATGTATGAATCACCTTTACCAGCCAAGAACTTATAGTTTGTTTTGAGACTTTGTTAAGTGGTTTAATATAACTTATGAAAAGAGCATTTTCATCAACGTCTCCTATAATTCGAAAAGGTTCCGTCTTTTTCAAATACCAAGTAATAGCTCGTTTTGAATTATAGTCTTGCTGTGTGCCTGAACGCCAGCTTGATTTGAGTAAAAATCTAGCTCTCTTTGGAAAACCTTCTGTTGATAAGTGTTTGTCGATAGCAACCATGCCGCTAATTGGAACACTTTTGGGTTTGGGTGTATATTCTGAGACTGAGGATGGCTCAACAGATTGTCTACTACTGTTAATACAATCGGATTTGCTACTGACAACTGTAATAGTTCCGGGTACCAGTGGCGTCTGGGTCAAATTGGGGCAATCAGTATGATTGTGCATTGAAATTGTTTCATGTACTGCAAGACTCGGGGAACCAGGCAAATCGGAGGAAATGCATATGCAAACATTCTGGCAATGCATCCAATGCTAGAGCTGCAGGGTGTGGAATCCACGTGCAAAAAATTAGATCTTGTTTGTTCAGATGCGATGCAAATAAATCTATCATTGGAAATCCCCACTTGTGAAATATACTTTCCACTATTGACCTGTTCAGTGTCCACTCTGTTGGACGAATACGAATCCTTGACAACTGATCGGGAAGAACATTGAGTCGACCTGCAATATGTGCAGCTTTTAACCAAATTTTCTCTTTGATTGCCAATTGCCAGATTTTCCATGTCTGCATGCAAAGGTATGATGAACGTGTCCCCCCTTGTTTGTTTAGGTACTGGACAACAGTTGTATTGTCGGACCGGACTAAACAGATGAATTCTTTTATATTAAAGGAAGAAAATGAAGTAGTGCTCTGTAAACTGCTTCCATTTCCAGACAATTTATATGTAATTTCCTGTCTTGCAGAGACTAGGTTCCCTGAACTATTCTGTCCCCAAGACATGCCCCCCCATGCAACCATGCTTGCATCTGTCTGTAGTGTTACATTGGTTAATGGCTGTTGAAAATGTTTGCCCTGTGAAATGTTTGCTGTAACTAACCACCATTTTAGATGTATGAGCAAATGTGAATGTATTGGTATCTTGTATGACATATACCTGGAACTTGGTTTCCAAAAATGTAACATATATAATAGGATAGGTCTCATGTGTAATCGAGCAAACTGCAATATCTCCACACAGGATGCTAGAAGTCCTAAAAGATGTAAAAACTCTCTGGCCATTGCCCATTTCTGAAGCATAATTTTCTTTACTGCTAAGGCAATTTTGTCTATTCGCTCCTGATTTGGCCGCACAAACCCGTCTTTTAAATGGAACTGACCCCCAAAGTAGGTTATGATCTGAGTAGGTATTAATTGAGACTTGTTAAGATTGATAATGAAGCCTAGGTCTATCAATAGATGTAACAGTTTCTCTCGATCTTGAAGAAGACCTTCTCTGGTCGCATTCAAACCCAACCAATCGTCTAGATTGTTTATACAAAATCTCAGAAACTTTCGATGTTTTGGAAAAATTGGTAGGTGAACGTAAGCGTCTGCCAGATCGAGAGAAAAATCATAATCCCCTATTTGTACCAGACTGAGAACCGTTTTCATTGAATCCATTTTGAAATGTTGAGTCCGAAGATACATGTTTAGGGGTTTCAGATTTATAACTGGTCTCATTCCGCCAGTTTCATTTGGGACCAAGAAAAATGTGCTGTAGAAACCTTGATTGCAATTCTGATTTACCTTTTGTATAGATTGTTTTTGTAATAAGGTGTCTACCTCTTGTAACAGAATTGACATATTTTCTTGTGACAATTTTGTTTCGTTTATGCCGTTTAAAAGAGGAATGGTCTCAAACTCTAACTTGTAACCTTCTCGAATCAGAGATAACACCCACTAATCTTGTGTTATTTTGGTCCAATTTTGAATGAAAAATCTGAGTCGATCCCCAACAGGTATCTCCGGATTTTTCATTAGGCAGTCAATTTTTTGATTTGTTTCGAAAAGAATCACTTACCGTGGCAGACTTAGCAGTGCTGCTCTTCGGAAACCTGGGGTACTTTGCAGTAGCTGACGCGTGAAACTGCGGTGTCACCGTCCCCACATTTCCTGTCTACCTGTGGCAAGAGATCTGATATTTGTTTATTCATTTCAACACGTTCTTTCAGTTTTTGTTCGAGTCCTGAACCACAAATACCCTCATGAGTCAAGGGTAGATTCCATATTTGATTGCGCACCTCTCTGAAATCATTCAAACCACAGTCTGCCATTGCAGCTTTCCTTCTTACCAAGTGGTGTATTGCTCCTGTTCTTCCTAACTGGTCGAGCGACTTGGTATTCATTGCAAATATGTCTCTTACACATTGTATTGCATTGCCAATTTTTACGTCTTTGTCAGTCAACACTTTCAGCAAATTACCCAATGCTTGTTGCATGTATACATTGATGACAATTCCCATCCTTGCCGCATGTTGTCCTTGAAATGCTAGTTTCTCCAAATCCCGTAAAGGCTGAGAGTATAGTTGTTGCGACTTAACAGAAGCTTTTGAACCGAAACGTTTTTTCAACAGGTTCAAGATAATATTGTCCAAACTAGGTACACACAAAAATTCTTCTGCTTCTGCTGACACTGGAAACACAGATCGATAACTGTCCTTGAATGCAGAAACCTTTGTAGGCTTTTCAGCTCTCCATGTCTCACTGAGTACATCACGCTGAGATTTGTCTAAAATTATGCCTGTATCACCCTTGTCCGGTCTAGTGACGGCATCTTGACCAAACATGTCACGCAAAAGATCTCGTGTTTTACTAGAATATTTCATGAACCGGTCATCAGAGTCATTGTCCTGACAATGTTCACCAATCAATGAAAGTGAATTGCTATGGTCAGAGTCATCATCACCCAAAAGGTGAGACTTCTCTTGCTGACCTGGTTGTATGGATAGCGTGTCATCCTCATCCCACTCGAGAGACTTGCTATTTCCAACAGTGTCACCACCGGTCGTCCCGGTCACTGTGTGAAATACGGCCGTGTCCATGCCGGTCGACTGTGGTCTCTGCCTAGCCAAGCTAGCAGTGTCCATAAGATTCCATAAGATTCATTAAACGGTCTAATTTCGAATCAACATTCGAAAACCGTTTGTCAAGTTCACTTACATTACGTCGTAAATTGTCAAAATCTGCTTGACTCGCCCGTGGTGTACGTCTTTTTGATTTCGAAGACGTCGAATTTGTCCGGCCACTCTTGACCGAAATGACGTCGTCATTTTCCTCACCCGAAAGTGATTCATTGTTAAAAGAAAGTGCTGCATTAGCCATAATCACGCAAACACTCACCAAAATCCGATAAAAATCCAAATAAAACTGACGAATGGGGTTTACACATGGTATATAAAGGAGGTTTTAAACCACGTGATAATGGTAAAGATCACGTGAGTTCTATTTTTAGCGGATTGTTGATATTAATACGGGAATAATATCCTTATGTATATTTCAGTCAGGCAAGTATAAATCATGAAGTAAAATAAGACAAATGTAACAAGTTTAATAGTTTGAATGAGGTACGAGTTGACAAAAATGGTAGTCAATATAAATTGCCGCCTAAGAGTCTTTTGATGATTTTTGCTTTGGCAGACTCTTGACATTTATTCTGAACGCGAATTATTTCAGCTAACAAAAATGGGTACGAGTTGACCAAGGTAAGAGTTGCCTTTGGGATGAATTGCCTGTAAAGCCTTGTTCTTTTAAATTGAAGATGTATACGGTGCTGGACTAGAGCACACGACTACCATAACAATAACTTGGCTCTCTACTAACTGAGCTTAAGGGAAGATATTTCTTACCCACAAACACTATATATCATTTTTTGACGACATATGACGTGTTTATGTTTTTTTCAGAGACGTTTGCATATTGACAAACCGTGAAAACAACACTCGATACTCTTGAGCTGTTTTAATTGCATTCAAATTCATAATTCATGTATGTTAAATACTTACCTCATGGCTAATGTCATCAAAATTGATGACTCTTTCGCCCTTAAAAGGTTTCGTGTTGAAACAACCGTCATCATGATGACTGCATGAATGCTGGATAAGATGCGAGTTTTGATTGGTTCATTCTGGTTTACAGTCAACTTGTACCTAAGTCAACTCGCACGGTAGTCAACTCGCACGTTTTTTGGTTAACTCGCACGGAAGTCAACTCGTACCTAAGTCAACTCGCACGGTAATCAAAATATTGATGTATTAATGGGTTCTAAATGAGTTATTTATGCATAAAACAAATGAGAAATACTTTCAGATTTTAGTTCAATACTTTTTAATGAAAAATATTCACAAAATAACACAACTTTTTTTTCACAAAATATTGTTTACACCATGGTAACGTTATCGGTAAAACTTTTTAATTACAAGCTAAATTAACTTCAATTGAATCGTGCACGGTATACAACACCCTTTACAACATTCTCCTTTTTGTGACAAACATTAAAGTATCAATGATTAATTATCATACCAATTTAGTTTAATTGATTAATGCTTTGCCATTTTAATAATTGTTAGTTGTATATAAGACCTTTCACACCTATTACAAACATTTTCATATAACCCGTGAAAATCACCGACAACAAGTGTAAAAGAGCCATTAAATGTGACAACCGTATATTCAGATTATTAAAAAGGACATAATTTCTAATATTTTTACTTATAAACTTCTTATAAACTACTGATTATATTACATCCTTCATCTATTTCTATATATTTTTCGAGGCGTGCGAGTTGACTTCGAAAAGTGCGAGTTGACCAGAAATGCCGTGCGAGTTGACCAAAAAACGTGCGAGTTAACTACCGTGCGAGTTGACTTAGGTACGAGTTGACCGGCACCCGTTCATTCTAGGTGTCGGAACCAATCAAATTTTAACCACATAGCAACCCGAATTTCGTGCAGTAAGTCAATGCTATTGAAAAATCACGCGGAGTAATGAATCTTCCGCGCGATTTACATAGCAACCCGACTTTTGTACAGAAGTTCAATGTCTAATTATTTCGACGGAAAATATGATAGTTCCGCGCGATTTTTAGACACCGCTTTTTGTACGTTGTTTAATCGACAATTGTTCAGAGGAAGATACGAAAGTTCCGCGCGATTTTTGCACAGTTCGCGAAGATGAGGATTCAATGAACGTTCCGCGCAATTTTTGAACCCGCTTTTTTCTACGATGATTTGCACAATTCCGCGAAAACACGGATTCCCGAGATTCCTACATGAAAATTCCGCGAAAAATGATAATTACTATATAATTATATGTATTTTAGCGGGGGTCCCCTTTGGCTTTCCATAAAAAACATCTCTGCTCAATACCTGATATAGACTGGAGATGTTGCTGTAAAGTTGTGTGTGTAGACTCGTACACACTGATCTAGATTGGAATTGCGCGAGGGGCCAGTTGGGTAATAGTAAAGGTCACTGTAACTAAAAGTCAATACAAAAACAGGTGGTTTTAAGTCAATACGTTGAGTTTGCTTCACCAATTGTAAATAGAGCTAGAGCGAGAAGTTAGCTGGCTTGCATGGAGACCTAGCTTGGGATTAAATATGAGGCATGTCTTCTAAAAATAGAAAAATATCTTACTCTTAATAACTTCAGTTTTATGAAGGTACTTTACATATTTTTTTTACTTAATGGTTGTATTGCATGAAGACCTAGCTTAACATTATTTGCTGCAAGTTTGGTCAAGGCGAAAGTCACTGCTATTAAAAAATAAAGTATGGTTGCTGTTACACAGCTTAGATTGTTGATGGATGTATTGCATCGGCTTGTTTTTATGTGTCATTTTGTCTTATGCAGATTTCGTTTGCTAGTTTAATTGAGGCCAGTCAGATTAAGGGGCAAGGTCACCGTTAAACAAAAGAAATATTTCTGTACAATACTTAGAGTTTGGATTGAGATATTGTGCTGAATGGTGTAGGTAAATGTACATGAAATGCACACCAGCTTTGGATTTCATTTGCGGCCAGTTGTGCCAAAATCAAGGTAACTGTTTCTTGAAATAGTAAAGAAACTGGTTCATCTCAAAAGCTCGAGTTTTTATGTGGTTATTGTTCTAACAGTTTGTATTATCGTAGCTTACATACCGGCCTAGCTAAGGTTAGCATTTGGGATCAGTTTGATCAAACCAAGATTTGTTTCACACTTTTCAAATTCTTTTTCCTTCATGGTGTGTTATACCACATGAAGAGTTTCTTATGAATTCATCAAAATTTAATTGTCTCACAACAATTTTTATTTTGTATTTGTATCTTTATCGTTAGTGTTTCTTGTGGGTATTTGCACTGTTTAAACAATATATGACATTCTTTAGCTGCCTTGAACCAGTTCTACCTGTTCCGAAATGTTCTTATTGATTGTTGACGTTGACAGAAAACCTGCGTTTGCATGTACATGTAATACACTGCTCATGGAACATAGTGTGTAAGACACTGCTTATGTAACATAGTGAGTAATACACAGCTCATGTAACATTGCTCATCTAACATAGTGTGTAATACACTGATCATGTAACATAGTGTGTAATGCATTGCTCATCTAACATAGTGTGACCTTTATCAATGTTTATAGCAATCGGCAGGTTTATTAATTACAGACATTGCATTGTTTATTTGTCCACCATATTGGGTATGGGGACGGGATTGCATCGGTTTTCTTAAATCGGGAAATGGGTGTTTTATAACTACATGTAACAAATACGATTAAATTGATAATAGATGTGTACAATATTTCTTACGTTAGGTTCAATCCGTTGAGCTGCATAGGGAATTAACAAAATGTTGTATTTTATTTACGTAGTTGAATACTTTAAATCGGAACTATAGGCATTAATCTGAGTTATATATATGTGTGTATATATATATATATATATATATGACGTGCGACGTGACAAAATCCACCTTATGGTCAATGGGAAGTAACTGAGTAAATCGTCATGAAATGACGTCGTTAAATTCAAACACTATATAGAGCGCGTTCGGCATACTAACTCGAGCTAACACGAGTTAACCCGGGTAATGCTCGAGTATTACTCGTGTTACCCTGGTTATGGTGCGCGAGTCACTCGATTGCTACCCACCTCACGGAGCCGGGAAGCCGGGTAAGACTGTCCGAATATACTTCTTCTTCCAACAAGAAGCGGGAAAATGGCTGACCTGGTTGACGAGAAAGGAAACAGGTAGATAAAATATGAAATAATGTCATTATTTGGATGAAAATCTAGCAAGCGTGACTTTACTTGATAAAAACTATTTATTTATCTTTCTACTGTTTTGTCAGCCATCTTGAATTACTCCATAAGCGTTCGAACTAAATCCGTTACCCGAGTTACTCGGGTTACATAGGGTAAGCAAAACAATTTTACACGGGTATGTATGCCGAATGCGCTCTATTTATAGCGCCATTTTAAACACGGAAGTGTATCTGTTTACGTTCACTGTCAAAATTTCAAGGACTATGTCACAAGAAGAAGAAAAATTGCAGGTAAGACTTTATGTTTTTTACTTGTTATATTTAAACCGTAAAACCTTTAATTTCCTTCTAAAAATACACAGTATTTGTTTTTGTTTTTTTGCACAAAAAAACAGGTAGGAAACGCAGTCAATCAAAAACATTTTTTTGTTCGTGTTTTTATATATCGATTATTACAATATATTTTAAATTCGGTATAGCTAAGCTCTTGTAGCCTATGGATATTGTTCAAAATTAGAGATCTACGTATATTTGAGTTGATAAAGATCGGACTAACAAGACAAGTTCTAAATCTAGCGTATTGTGGTATAACGAAGATCGTGGTTCGATACTCCGCGGTGACATTTTTTTCGTGTATTCATTGCAAACCGCGTTGAAACTTGTTCACCGTGAAATGTACACCATACATAATATTTTAAATTTTGCTTTCGCAGCAACTGGAATCGCTACTCTCGGATCACTTTGGAAGGACGCCCGCAAATTCCCAAGAAATACATGAAGAAACATCCGAAGACAGGGATGAACAGTCTGACTTTCCTTTAGAAGAGGAGTGTGAAGTTGTCATTGGGCGTCGTGCTTGGTCGTACCTATCCTCTGTAGACCAGGATTCTGCTGAATGT
Source organism: Dreissena polymorpha (assembly GCF_020536995.1). NCBI lineage: Eukaryota > Metazoa > Mollusca > Bivalvia > Myida > Dreissenidae > Dreissena > Dreissena polymorpha. Next base: position 22,108,595 of record NC_068365.1, on the reverse strand, counting down.
AGCAGCGATGTAGAGTATGAAACCCATAATGGAGAAGTTATTGCGAGAGATTTTATTAGAAATGGATGCGGCTGTCAATTACGTTGTAATACAAAATTCAGCTATGAGGACGTCCTCTCCCATATGCTTGATGCACAGGCGTTAGAAACCCAAGAAAAGGAGTTGAGTATAATGGCACTTCTTAAGGTACCAGATACCGAGAGGAATTCCAAGGGTGAAAAGCGACAAAGGATTCGGCCAACATTTCGGGTAAATGGAATGGTAGTATGCCGACAGACATTCTTACTATTGTATTGTCTTTCTGTACACAAACTTAAGGCTCTCCAAAAACATGTTCGTGAAAAGGGTGTTGTCCCGAGAGTCCACGGCAATACTGGAAGAAAACCCGCTCATGCCATTTCATATGACGAGGTTCTGCGCGTCGTTCGATTTATACAGAATACGTCTAATGAAGGGGTATTCCTCAGCCTGCTGCTCCGCGAGGCATTGATAATTTCCCTTTTGTTACCTGTCTGCGGAAACAACCAAATTGGCCCTGCACGAAGAATACTCTACAACATGCACAAATCAACAGGTGCGTGCTCTTCGACTGACGGCCTTCAAAGATGTGTGGCGTACTTGTTTGCCACATGTGCGCATCGCCTCACCAAGAGACGACGTATGCGCAACGTGCGAGAAAATGCGCCATGGCGTTATGGATGCAATAACGGAAGAGGAGAAGCTGTTGGCAGTCGACGCATTGAAAACGCATATTCTACAAGCGCAAACGGTAAATAAAATTTAATAAATTGTTTTTGCTTATCGTGAACACAGACCTGCTTTCTAGGATTTTTAAAACGGACCAATCACGACATCAACACAATGATCATCTAGAAATATCAGTAACTTATATCCTGAAAAACTAACTGCTTCAAACCTTTATCACACATGCCATCTTGGTACTGGTTAGTTTAAACCTATTTATTTTAGCTCGATTGCATCGAAAGCCGTATGCTTATATAAACGCTCTCGAGTCCGTTTCCTGGGACTATAACCAGTACTTGGTGTCTTTGAGGGAGATCAGAGGAACGCTCCCAGTGGGGTTCGAACCCATGACCTCCCGATCGCTAGGCGGACACCATATCCACTACGCCATGGCGATCTTGGTACCGGTTGAAATTAAAAACATGAGCATACACAACAATGCATTGCTTCTAGAAATAAACACACATGGTTTTGTAATAGAATAGAAAACATTGTAACAAAACAAAGAAATGCTCATTATGAGCAACTCCTTCTTTAAACACAATTTGTTAACTAAATAAATTTACTTTTTACTTTTCATTAAAATTGCAGTCTATGACGCTATTTTAAACGTTTTGAAGAAACCAATTTCAGATGGGAAATCTGGATTTCTCAGTCACCGCGCGTATCATAAATCTCGTTTGAGAAAGACGTTATGGAAGCAAGCGAATGCGAATTGTTTTTTGTCTAGTCATAATTGCGAACAATCTAAATTGAATAATATATAAAAAGACTATATTTTCAGTGTCGGTCGGAAATGACATAACCCTATCTTGTAACAAGCTAGAGTTACGTCATTTTCGATCGAGTCAGATAGTTTGAAAGACACTATATTTTAACAGTAATAGGTATTGTCCATACCATTACAGGAAAGGGAAGTGTACAATGAATGCCTGCGTAAGAGTTCGGAAGAAAATTTTGTCAACTTAATCTTTGACTTCAGTCAAAGTGTGACTATGCCCCACCATGCACGCCAGATGGGACCGCTGTACTTCTACATGGACCGGATTCAGTTATTTCTATGCTAGACTGGGTAATGTCAAATTATGAAACGGAAAACGACGTATGCTCCATCCATGCAGATAACTGTCCAGGTGCGTGATTTATTTGATAATGTAACACTATGGAAGTTTGAGGATTTTACATATTTATTAATTCATATAAAATTTACTACACGGTTTTAATAGTATATTTGTCGTTTTGCTTTATTACTTTGTTTTCCAATGCAGTTAATGCAGTTTTCTTTTAATGAGTCGGATGTAAAACCGACCTTATACGGCCATCCAAAGTCATTTTACTCAGTAAAGCGGGCGGGCCATTCTATGTAGGATCATTCTGTCTATTTTTAGATAGCATTAACGTGACAAGCATAATTTAAACGGCGTTTTATGCAAGTGCGTAAAGTGTCGTCCGAGGTAAGCTAGTGCAGTCCGCACAGGCTAATCAAGGACGACACTTTCCGCTTTTATGATATTTTTACATTTAAAGTAAGTCTCTCTTGAGCAAAAATCCAGTTCACAGGTGGTTAGCGTGTGGCTATGATATTAATTAGTGAAAACATCATTTTGAATGATAAATAATCATATTATAACGAAAAAATAACTTTTCTGAAGAAAAAAAATTTCACTATCATATATATATTTGATAGTGAAATTTTTTTTCTTCAGAAAAGTTAATTTTTCGTTATAATATGATTATTTATCATTCAAAATGATGTTTTCACTAATTAATATCATAGCCACACGCTAACCACCTGTGATCCAGTTTAGGCGGAAGTGTCGTCCCTGATTAGCCTGTGTGGACAATCTTGGACGACACTTTACGCATATTCTCATCTATCCTTTAAAGTGCATGCGCTAATTATAAAAAGACCGACTAAGATAAGACTTTAAATGTAATTCATTTAAATAAAGAACATCTTACATATATCTTAGACAAAACCGTGTTGAGAAATTTATTTATATAGCATTTTTATTTTCTAGGGCAGAACAAAAACAAGTTTGTCGTGGGTTATTTAATGTGGAGGGTCATGACAGGGAAACACAGGAAGATAGAATACCAAATGAAAATTCCAGGTAAATCGTTTGCATAAATAGTATGTCCATTGCTTACATGTATAAGTAAAATCCTTAATGCAATTAGTTTAAAATAAATGTTCAAATCACATTTCTTTATTTAGATCAAATACTTTTACAGATATAATCAGTCGATAGGTCATTGCAACAATAACCCAAGTGGTGTTAAATTTTGTTAGTATTGCACTTGCTTGACATGGTGTGTATGTACTAATAACTTAATGTATTAAATAAATATAAAACTAGAATTAGTCGTACCATTTTACAGGCCATGCAAGGTGTTTAGTCGACTCGGGTTTCGCGCACATCAAGATAAAGTACCACTGCCATGATTGTGAAACCAGAGAACAGCTTGCAGAAATAGTAGAAGGGTCTTCCGTAGGTAACATGGCTGTATCTTATCCACAGTGGTCCTGGCGCGCTTGGAAGGAGTTTCTTGGACAACATTTCAAGTCCGTAATCGGCATAAGGTAATAGTTTAACATGTCAACACAGATCAATGATTTAAGATTTATAGAGACATATAATAATTTTATAGAAAACGTATCGCTGCACTTGCACATTTGATTTATCGTAAATAGTAAACGCATTCTTGTCTCATTCCAGTAAATTCCAGTACCTCAGGTTTGAGGAAGACAAACCAGGTGTCGTCACTGTCAAAACAGCGGCTGGTGCAAAGTAGACAGAAATAAACATTCTAAAGGCGTTCGCTTTGAATCTCAAGAGATTCCACGGGTTCTTCAGCCGAGAAGACACTGCGACCTTTTGTGCGGAATGCGAATAAAAAAGCCTACTAAATGTCCACTTTAAAAAAGTATTAAATTGAAAATACGGTTAAATCAGTTCAAAGTGTAGTTGACTTGGGACATTTCGCAGCTCATTTGTTTGTTTTTATGTTAAAATGGTACTTGTGTGTGTATTGATTACAAATGGCTATCACCGCTTATGGATTGTAACGTATAAGATATAGTCATTAAATCAGTAGTCGATGTGCCAATAAGCGATTCTTTTATGAATAACGTCAGTTAAAATAACGTCGCGGAGAATTTTACGACGTCGCTTTGCAAATACGTTAACAGCGTATTTTATAAACGTTCATATCAATATCAATATTGAACGCATTAACAAAGTAGACATACCGTTGTAATCAGAAATCATTGAACTACTCGAAAAAGTATAAAACTCAAAATCGAATTTTTTTACCATAAGGTGTATTTTCTCACGTCGCTTCCCATATATATATATATATATATATATATATATATATATATATATATATATATATATATATATATATATATATATATATATATATATATATATATATTACACCTCAGAGATATTGGTCCTTCTTTGTCTATATGACCGGTTTCAGTCTGTAAAATGCGATAGAGAAACCTAAAAGTATTTGGGCTGGTCACTATTTTTGACGATGCTGGAACAGCAGCGTCCAAGGTTTGATAACCAGTAAAAAAATTCTTCACAATTGCGACCTATGTTAAAGACCGAGCCAGTCCGATTGAGATAACTCGATTTTTCAGTTACTTCCCTTGGCATTCGCCACTGCGTAGGAGATTGCTCGTTGATTTTCATTGATAACATTCTCCTAGCAGAGTTGTCGTTCGTGTTGATAAAGGTAAATATTAATAGAACAGCATATCCTGGGGAAAAAGGTAAATATTAATAGAACAGCATATCCTGGGGAAACAGATTCAATAAGTGTATCAGAACGTTAATTTCAAATTAGTAATTTTACATCCATTTTATTTTTATAGACCAATGAAACAACTATATATTTTCTCTATTTTGTTTGATATTTGTTCTCGATTTAGTAAATAAATTGCGAATAAAAACATGTAAAATTAACTTTTTACGTGATCACAAAACTAAAGAATGCGAACGATTTCGAACCTGCAAATTGTAAACGCTGCACTGCTATGATATATATAGATAAAACAACATTTCTTTGCGTCATTGTCCGTCCCGCTAGCGCAGTGGTAAGGACATTCGCTTTTTCACCTTTACGACACCGGTTCTATTCCCGCTCCCGGCGCAATGTTATATTTTGTATGTTTTGTGGTCACCATTCCTGACAGTTGTTTTTTTCCAGAAAATCTCCCCCCCCCCCGCAGCATTTGACCATATAAAAAATTAAAAAGTATTTCAGTACAAAACAAATAGCTGGAAATTGCAGCTTTCATTCAAAATTTGTCCCAACTGTCGTGAATCTAATCTTATTAGGTAGGAGTGCTGGACAAACTCCGGGTCCCAACATTATGCAGCCTCAGCGCGGAGGTAACTCATTACCTTGGACAAACACGAATACACACACTGGGTGCAGCCTAGGCGCGTATAGACTCAAACAAGGCAACAAGTGCGGGCAAAATCATTTAAAATTTACATATTAAATACGATATTCTAACAGAAATTACACAACCACCTAAGTGTACATACCATGTTTGATATTTCGTTCGATTGTTAGCTGTCAGCATATACATGTATAAGGTCATTTCGCTATTAGTTAACTTATCCATATGTTCGTGGGCGAACTCGGATAGTCAAGTGCTCATACGATTGAGCTCACATGGTCCGGCTATGTGCTCATACCTACTTTCGAGAATCATCATGAATGTATTGCCATACTTAATGAACAAGAATGTGACCCGCCTCCCAGTTTCACTCAATGGGTCAAGTTACCCACGGGTACTACTTCCCCGTACCCCTAAACTTTTTTTCGTACCAAAAATGTTTCGTACGCAAATTTTTTGCGTACCAAATTTTTTTTCGTTCCCAAAATTTTCGTACCCAAATTTTTTATCGTACCCAAATGTTCGTATCAACATACACAATTGTGGTGATTTAGATAAACTTAAATTGATGTTTTATATCCATCCTCTTCAAACGCATCGTCACACCAGTACTGCCAGTACTTTGATTTGTATATGGACCGTTCGGAGTTACACACCACTAAATTTTCACTGCGTTGAAGCGTTTTATTGAACAGCATTGACACTATTTCAGCGTTAACAAGAGTAAAAAAAAACTTACTTAAAATAAACAACACGCTTACCTCAACGCCAACGTCAATCCAATGTTTATAACAATAAAGTCGAAACGATATTCACTTCCATTGTCTATTCAGTATTCTTCCGTCCCTTTATCAAAACTTATTTTAAATCACACTATTTTATTGTATTCCTATCGAAGTTAACATTATGTATGATAAATACACAATCCGAAATACGTTTCGTATTCGTTCGATGCCTTTAACAAATAACTAACTGTTAAAAAACACCACGTCCGACATGTCCTTATGATGGCTTATCATCCAGAGAATTTAGCTCCAACTGGAATGTTTCGTCAGAGAAACTACGTCACAAGATATACGTCATCGTTTGCGCATTTAGTTGCATGACAAATAAAAGTACGGAAAGCCAGTACAATACTGTACAATGATACAGGGGACAAATAGTAAACTCCACTTCGGTCCCAATGGCATTATAGTGCCCAGCCAGGCTTAATGCATGCCCGTAAATGATTGTCCAAAATTGGTTTATGCAAGAGCTGTTATCTGTAACTCAGTATTAATAATACAAGTAAACCATTCTACCCAGGTAAACGTGAGTAGGTTTACTGACCCATCATTTATATGTGACTGAAATACTGTTTTAAAGTAGAGCAAAAATCAAAATATACAAAACAAAGTATGACTACTATATAAACTGCCATCTGAATATTGATTTAGCAGCTAACATGACATTCTTATTTTTATCCATATATTTGTATACATTTATAATAAAGTATTAATAAGTTTTATTTCACGTTTGAATGGGACTTCTTATTAAGTACATTTTCATTGAGTTTTAGCGTCAGGATAAAGATAACACGGTTTGAAATTACTCAACACATTAGAAATGTTGTTGTTTAACAACGGACAATAAATCTTGAATGAATAAATTTAGTTTTTATTGAGTAGACACTTGCGTACAAAAGTACACATTTTAATTATTCATAATTTTTATTTGATTTACGATATTCCGGTTTTTGTTTCATTATCTTAACCATCCTTTTCTGCTTGCGGAATGTCAAGCTACTCTTTTGCTCTTTGTAAAAAATTATTTTTAGAGAAAACAGAGTACTTACCAGATATAGCAGACGCTTCCTATGACAATTAATATTGGCAAAGTACTGGATTTTTTGTACAGCTTATTTAATTGAGTAGGAAAACAGTATTAAAAGATTGTACGAAAATACCAGACAGTACAAAAATACCCGACAATACGTGAGCCTCTACAAAATCAGTTGAAAATTGAATTTTATGGAGCTTTAATTCTGAATATATTTTGCGTATTATTTGTAAAAATAACACATATTAAAATCATATATATTTATATAAATTGTTTATTATTTATAATGTTCTAGTCCATGAAGGCCTACATGTGATAAGAGCTGTAACGATTCAGTTCGATGCATCGAAAAACCCGTTCAACGCCGCCGATTCGATTTCGATACCAATACGGCCAATTTCGATTCGATTCACTGCAATCCCGATTGATCTGCATTTTAAACCTTACTTTCCAAATCCGTCGTTTAATTTTTTTTTGGTAAAACGTCTTGTGATTGGTCAATAGCCAGTATGTCATCCAATGAACGAATAAAAAACATGCTGAGCATTACATCAGCCGTTAAAATGGCTTTTTCAACCACGCTGAAAGAGGCACCGTCAAAATAAAATCAAAAGTATGGGAGCATTTCGGATTTCGCGAAGGTTATGGTGCAAAGGCAACTTGCAAAACGCGTTTTGTTGGCTTAAGTTAGCCTAAATCTGGAAGCACTACAAATTTGAGGCAACATTTAAAGAAAAACACTCGGTTGATATTTCAGATGTGATTTGTATCACCTACATTTTGATAACAGAAAGTTACTGTTACTAAATTATACCCATGTGATGTTTTGATCTATGTTTTGTCCTCGTTACATATGGTTTGTTTACTAAATTGTGTCAAGTCAACTGGAAGTTGTTTATATACTTACATGTTATTTTTTTGTTTTATTTTCTGTTAAACACATATGAAACATTGTGCATGCTATGTTATTTAAGAATAACTAACTCCACAGGAAGTTTTGTTCAATGAATTTGTTATTTATCAAACAATGTTGCGTTTTTAATTTTATTTAAAAAATTAAACTCTTTAAATGTACAACATAAGAAGTTAATAGCAAATACCAAACATATTAATTCATGCCTTTGACAAACCAAACATGAAATAATTTGCAAAATAAGCAGCAAATAGTGAAATTTGATTTGAAATAATCGAATCGGACCATTTGGTATCGAAATCGAATCGAATCGAAATATTGATGAATCGTTACAGCTCTACATGTGATAATATTATATATATATATATATTTATTGTGTGTAATAAAACAGTGCATGAAAGCATAGAACTAATTTATTTTTATAAATGAAATCAACAAGTTTTTGCTACCATAACTTTAAATTGTGCTAATCCAATTTTCAAAGTTTATGGGTCATAATGGGATATTGCAAATAGAAAAGTTTATTTGACAGTTGATCGACAGTCACCATTAAAACTCACCCTATAGTGCTTTCTATTGCAGCACTGACTAAAATACTATTTTATTGGATCTAAAATTATACTTATATTTAACATATTTGACCGTTAAATACATGTGTACTAAGTATTTGTTTTATAACAGTAATAGACGTTACCAAGAACAAGTATCAAAATGAAAAAAGATGTCATTACACATGCTTCTACGCCTTCTAACAATACAAATTTAGCTTTTTCATGGGCTAACATGGTTATTTCTTTTCTTCTATCCATTAATATTCAGTTTCTATTTAAAACCACCATTATACGTTGTGCATGTGTACCATTCTGATCAAAAAACCATCATAAAAATCGAATGACTGGTCATAACGATTGCTTGTATTGCTTTTTAACTCTCCAATAGACCCTTTTCACATGCCCGATTGCAAGCTCTGCAAGAGTTGCATCTCTTGATAAATCAAATCGTGAACGAGGCTGACGATGTGGAAGCTGTGCTTATCTTTATAGGCATATTAATGTAAAGAGAATAAATTTGAAAAAAGTAATGTTGTTCAATTTGTTGTTAGATCTACGTGTAATCAGTTTTTTTATTCGTTTCCTATTCTTATTTTATAATACATGTACATGTATTATACAAAGAACACTGTATTATGGGAATTTGGCATAAGACATAACTTGGAATGGACATCATTAAGGGGGTTTTCTCGAACAAAACTGTTAACGTTGTGTTCTGAATATAGTTTGGTAATAATCTGTCTATACTGTAAGTATAATGAGCACTTTTCCATGACTTTTTCTTCCACAGTGAACTATTATTTTTCATTTTAAGTGTATTTTTAAACTGCGTTCATGCAAGCAGAGACACTGTTTCATGTTTTTTAGTATTTAAAAAAAATCTTTAAGCATCCACTTTTGTAGAAAAATCTGTTGAAATGATACATTTATATAATTTTATGCAAGTGTCTATTTTACTGAAAATTTGTCAAAAGGAATAAATACAACAGGTGAAATTGCATTATTATGAATTGCTGATTTTTTCCCCCAGTATTGATGGCTTATTCCAACTTCACATATTAGTGTGTTGAAATATCTTTAACAATGGCAATATATACTCTTTTGATAATGTAATCGTGATATACATGATAATTTTTTATAGTGAAAAATGACATTTAGAATCATATTGGTATGATTGTCAAAGTAAATCCATTGTGGCTAATTAATCTTAAGTAAATATAGTTACCAATCAATTGCAATAAATATGGAACTTTGGTATCAAACTATCCATGGGTAAGGAATGTTTTGAAATAAGCATTACTTTAAGCATCACATAATGACCTTCATGGCATTGTTTATCGAACTATGTGTGGTAAAAACACATATTGAAGTGGTGGTTTTTCAAATCGCTACACAATAATTAAATCCCATTTAAGTTCCACATAGTGTGTGTGATACAAAGGAATTCCCGTGCATTTTCATCAGTTAACGAGTAGAATGCGGATTTATAAGACACGGTTTGTGAGAAATACATGTACTTCAACTGTCAGTCAGACTAAAATAAAACTTATCTTAATTGAATTGTTTCTCATTAGCGACACTTTACTGATATAATGACACTCTTCATTGTGTTTTTTTTATTAATTTTGTTTATAGATTTGTAATTTTATGATTATTTATAGATAATAAACTAAAATTAATACTACTTCATGGGTGTATACATGTAGATAGCAATGAGGAGAAGTGCCATGCACAAGCACCATAACCTTACACTTTCTTAAATAAGAGATATTGCCCTTTGTTGCTTTTGTATGATGTAATTTTTCAGGGGTTTATCACAAAAACTATTCAAGATTTCAACAGGAAACTTCATGGGTGCATAGAAAAGTGCCATGCATGAATTTGATGAAAATGAAGATTTGTCCTGCATTTTTTTAACAAGAGTTTTCTAAAAAAAACTTACCCATCAAAAAGTTACACAAAGATTATTTTATTATAAAAGTGAGGACTTGACATACACTTTATTTACGATTAAAGTGATGACTTGATACACAATTCATTTGAACAAAATAAGACGTCTATACAATTCGTATTTTTAAAATAAGAACTTTATAAAAAAAAAATCATAGCAATCAAAATGAGGACTGTCCATGAATGACATCGATGAAAATGAAGACTTTTCCTGCAATATTTTTTTAATAAGAATATTCTCAAACACCTTAACAATCAAAATGAGGACTTTACATAAAGCTTATTTTATCATAATAGTTAGGACTTGACATGCACTTATATTACCATAAAGGTGAGGACTTGATACACAATTTGTTTGATCAAAATAAGACTTTCCTACAATTAGTTTTTTTTTCAAAATAAGAACTTTCGCCAAAAAAATCTTGTAGATCAATATGAGGCCTTTACACAAAACTTATTTTATTATTAAAGTGAGGACTTGACATACATTTGATTTATCATAAAATTGAGGACTTGATGCACACTTCATTTGATCAAAACGATGACTTTCCCTACAATTATTTTTTTCAATATAGGACTTTTTCAAAAAACATCTTAGCAATCAAAATGAGGACTTTGCACAAAACTTATGTTATTATTAAAATGAGGACTTGACAAACAATTGATTTATTATAAAAGTGATGACTTGCCCAACAATTAGGTTTTTTATGCCCCCGGATCAAAAGATTGGGGGTATATTGTTTTTGGCCTGTCTGTCATTGTATGTGTGTGTCTGTGTGTCTGTCCCAAAACTTTAACCATGGTCATAACTTTTGCGATATTAAAGATAGCAACTTGATATTTGGCATGCATGTGTATCTCATGGAGCTGCACATTTTAAGTGGTGAAATGTCAAGGTCATCCGTCAAGGTCAAAGGTCAAATATATGGGTTCTAAGCGGCGCAGTAGGGGGCATTGTGTTTCACGAACACAGCTCTTGTTTGAAAATAAGAATAACCGCAAAAAACTTATCAATCAAAATGAGGACATGACACATTTTATTAAAATACATGTAGTCAAGACTTGACATACAATTCTTGGCAAGCATGTCTTATAAATCATTTCCTGAATACAATCATTAGATGGATATTTATGTAGATTGATGTTGTGATATAAATGTAACATGACTTTCGATTCTGTCAAGCAGGAGATGATGCCAATAATTCACCATTAGAAAACGGTGGTATGATGGTAACGGTGGCCGAGAACTCTGCTCAACTTTCTACCTACATTCTGACATGCTCACAAACAACAAAACATAACAAGGTACTTGCGAGAGATGATCTCTGATGCTCATATGCAATCATTCTTGTACAACTTCATAGCGGTCAGTTACATGTAAGGTTATGGGAGTTGTTACAAATCCGGTTATCATTGATGCCCCAGATGCACCAGAAGACATTAATTTTATATTGTGTTAAGCAAATTGTTATAAACAATAGATACTAACAAAATAAGGACTCAACACACAGTTCTGTATATTGTGCATGTGAGGACTTTAAATACATTTCTTGCTTAACATGTTCTCTCTTTTTTTCTAAATTTCTTCATCAAATATAGTTACTAACAAAATGAGGACTCAACACATAATTCTATATTCTATATTGTCGATGTGAGGACTTCAAATATAATTTGTTATGTTTCATGGTTTAATTTTTTTCTTTATAACTTCATACACAGATTTGTTAATGGAAGTTGTGATAAAGCATTACTATCTTTCTTGTGATGCAGGAGAGATTTTTCCCCATGCACTTAGGGCTATTGAGAGGGACGACAAAATTCTTTACAACTATGGCATAGGACCTTATCATTGGAGAAAAAGCTAATTGTATTGGCTGCAGGCCTGGATCATTTTTGAATAATTTGAATTTAACTACATATACAGTATGTGAATGTTATTATTCACCTGAAAGATAATACGAAGCAGGATTCAAATAGTGGATTTCCATAATAACAAGTGTTTGTTGTTGTTCTTTATGGTTGTGTCTTCAAGTAATATATGACTTAAGGAGTAAGAAATAGGAAGTTATACTATAAGGCCAAATATATGCATTTATTTAACTAAAACGACACTTGTTAGGACAAGTATGGGTCTAAGTGTTCTAACACACCAATTTCATCAGAAGATGACATTTTCAATATGTGCTTGCGGTTATGAACTAAACCATTTGCCATATTTTCGAAATAGAATGAAAGGAGTCGGATATTAACATATTGTCTTGCTGCTGAATATAAACAGAACCCGTAGTTACATGTAAGTTTTAGGAAACTAATTTCAGCACTGTCCACTATGCAATGTGGACAAATGTTCTTGCTAAAAAAGGGCATTATTAAGCGGTCCAGTGCTTGAACCTAAAACCTCCTGATCAACTACTGAAGACTTTACTACTGTTGTTTATCAGCCAAAGCGGCTTTAATGGCTCACCACTCCAAAATTTATATATACATTTTGTAAAAAATTGTGATTGTAACAATCAGTTTAATGCTTAGCTGTTGATATACAAACTGAAGGTTCAGTCTTTGAATCCAAAAGTTATGGCAAGTCTAAAAAAGATATTGTGAGAGGTTATTTGCCCCCACAACATATCTAAGTAGTGTTGTGTTTCAGCCAGTTGCTTAAAAAAAATTAAAGCAGTTTGCAGGTGAAGGAAATCCAAGTAGATTCTGTGTGACTGGCGAGGCCTTTAATAAGACTGTAAATAACTTGAGTAGTTTTGCATCTAGCACTTCCATACTTTGTGGACAGGTACTACATGTATATCACATCAGGAAAATGCCTATAGTTTGTAAGGTTATATATACACATGTTGAAAAAAAGCTTCCAGACCCAGCATTTGATGATGGATGCTAATTAAAATGAATACATTCTACTATTGCCATTGCGAAAAAATCAGCTAAGTAGCTGTAAATTTTTAATGTAACAATCACGCTCAAAAATATCGAATATTTCGTTAAATAAAGCTAACCCATAAAAAAATCAATGTTCCTTTTAGCAAAATGCAAAATTTCAACGTTAGATGTTGTCTGGTAGAATTGCTTTAACGAGATACAAAATGCTCGTTTTTATTTTTTATTTTTTGTTTTTAGGGTCTTCCTATTGTAATTAACCATCGTATGGTACTACTTGTTGTCGAATGTTTTATATAGCATAATACAGTAGCCGTATGTATTGGTGAGCGTGATAGTGACTTTAATGGAACATGGCATCTTTCAGAAGTATTGAGTGTGTATTATTTAGTTTAATTTTAAGGTGAGGGCAATAAGTGTATCCACTTTATTGCAGGGTCTGTATTGATGGGAATTTCCTTTTTAACGTGGAAATGATTTTATGAAGTTGATGTGTTTATGCCCCCTAAGGTGGGCATATAGTGATCGCACTGTCCGTCTGTCTGTCCGTCAATCTGTCTGTCTGTCTTTCACACTTTAAAAAAATGCTCATAACTTCTATGTCGCTTCAGATGTAACCTTCATATTTGGTATGCATGTGTATGTGGACAAGGCCTTTCCATACGCACACGCATTTTGACCCCTTTGACCTTGACCTTGAACTTAGGGTCCGCGTTAGGTTTCGAAATCTGCATTCAGGTTTTGAAAATGCTCATAACTTATATGTCACTTCAGATGTTACCTTCATATTTTGTATGCATGTGTATGTGGACAAGGCCTTTCCATGCGCACACAAATTTTGACCCCTTTGACCTTGACCTTGAACTTAGGGTCAGCGTTTAGGTTTAGAAATCTGCGTTTATTTGCTTATTGTGATGTATAAAATGACTGATGACAGCTGTTTTGTACTTTGCAGTAGATGCTAAGGTGTAGTTCAGTCATTAGGGAGAGAACTTGACATAACCAGTTCCTGTATCATTTCCTGGCTTATGATGAAGGTGTGCCTTTGAAATGTTTATGTTCATGTTAGTTATGTTAGTAGAAAATAAGAAAATACCATAATTCATCATTTTTTCCACCATCATTAGTTGTAGAGACTCATACTTAAGTGCATACCAGAGGTGTGAGGACTTACCGTCAGTGCGAGGACTTAAACTCTTGTCCTAAAAATGTTTCATTTATGTTAGTTTTGTTGACCTATCAGTGCTTTGCACAGGATATTATTCAGACGCCTTGGGGCCTTTAGGGGTGGGATAGTTTTACAGACCATTATCTGACAAGCTGCCTCTTGCTCTTTTATGTATGTTAACTTGGCAATGTGTATTAATGTGATTATAAGATTGGTGGTATCGCCAAATAAATAACCTATGGACAGATTGATTACAAAAAAACCCGAAAGTTGTTCTCTCACTATTGAGAATTCCGATTACACGTAGTATTCATTTGCCGTTAAATTATAGACAATTACTTTTTTCTAAACCTACAGTCAAATTAAGTTTACTTCGAACATCTTTCATTGGAGGTACAATGCGGCTGGGTTCTAGTTCGCAGCGTAATTTAGCTCCGTGTAATCGGTATCCTACAATAAATAAGTGCAAATCCAGGAAGTGTTTATGTTGCAAGTTTTTAAATATGTCCTCTTTTATGCTTTCATCGGTTAATAACCGCAAATTTTCAGTTAATATTAAATCCGATGTCTCATGAAATTCTATGCATGTGGTTTATGTTATTACTTGAAATGTACCCTGTTGTGGTGCGCAATACGTTGGGCAGACGGGTAGATCACTTAAAACACGTTTTAGGGAACATTTTTTAAAAATTAAAAATAACAATAAATTTTATAACTTCATTTACCAGCACTTTAATAAAACGGGTCATAGCGTAACAAATATTTCAATTCAACCTGTGGAGCAACTTATTTTTAATAATAGTACTTCAAATCAGTGCCAATTAAAAGCAAGGTGCATGTCAGAATTTGAATGGATTAAACGTTTGCGATCAGCTTACCCACTTGGATTAATGATAATATTATAAATGTTGGAACAATTTCTAAAAATAAATCGTTTAATTCATTGTCTCTGTTTAGTTAACGTCTAAGAAATAAACGTTCACATGGCATTAGGAAAAATGATAACTTAAGGCGTAAATTTAAACGTCTGCTTTCTTTAAATGATTGCTACACATTATTACAAAATGGGGGTTAACATAAATTACTTAGTGCACTTTGCTCTCTTTCTGTTTCTTCGTTGGCCCATATTGATAAGGAATGTAAACTTATTTTACTTCAATCTGACCCTCTATATGAATGTGCTTGTATTATTGAATCTGTCACTGACTACTATCTTAAACCTTTTATTGAAAATGTACTTAACAAAATTAGAAATCGTATAAAAATTGAGTTTTGTAACAAAGGTCTTGATTTAATTGACCTTCCTTAAATATTCAATGATAAAAATGTACGTCGGTTGATTCCCCCTTATTTCCGCAATACTGAATCACCACTTATTTGCTACAAATATAGTAAACCTGTAAGAAGTATCGTTTTTAATTATAATTCTATTTCCACAGATATAAATGTAATAAGAAATTGTCCTACATTATGTGACTGTACTAGTTCTAAATATATATATGGTCCAGTTGGACATGTTATTACTGGGGGCCTTAATTTCATTCAAAATAAAAACCTTAGAAATTTGCTACGCAGAGGCCCTAAGTACAGACTGCCTATTCCTGTTGATTTTGATGACTGCATTAAGAATATCGTAACATCCTCACATGATTATTGCACTAAATGGTGCAGGAAGGAAAATGCTGAAATTGCTGCACTCAATGATTGGAAAACAAAAATATTTAGTATGGCCATGAATAAAATATGTTTTTATGATACACATTCTTTGGCCCTACCACATTCACCCAAATTTAATAAACAAAATCTCTGTAAATTGCTTGAAGACTTAAAATCTAAATTCGTCTTAGTTCCTGCTGAACAGGCTGCTAATAATGTTATAATAATATGATTTTCAAACTATTTCACAAGAACTTTCACAAACTACATCATATTGTGAGTACAATAAGCAACCGTATGAAATTATTACCGACCATATTGCCCAATGAATAAAGTTAAATGTAATAGTCAATATTACTGACAAGAAATTGCCATCACTTTTCTGGATACCTAAATTACATAAGACGCCATATAAAAGTCGTTTTATCGCTAATTCAGTGTCTTGTACCACCAAACAATTATCAGTGTATCTTACATCTGCATTGAGTGCTATTAGATATCATATAGCTAAATTTTGTAATAAAGTTTATGAAAATAGTAATATTAACCTATTTTGGTCAATATAAAACACCTTAGAAGTTATTGATAAAATTGAAAATAAAAAATATAAGGTGTCACAGGTAAGTACTTATGATTTTTCTACACTATATACAACGCTTCCTCACGCTTTAATAAAATCCAAACTTGTTTCTTTGATTGAAAAAACTTTTGCTAGAGAGAAGTGTTTGTATCTAGCTTTAAACACTAAAACAGCTTTTTTTACTAATCAGATATTAGATAATTACACCATTTGGACTGGTCTTGACTTTTGTGCAGCACTTACTTTTCTTTTGGATAACTTGTTTGTTGAATATAATGGTAAAATATTTAAACAAATTATTGGCGTTCCTATGGGTACTTATTGTGCGCCACTTATAGCTGACCTTTTTTATATTGTTATGAAAGCGAATTTATGTTAGAATTATCTAAAACTAAGCAAGTAGATTTGATTAATTGTTTTAACCTTTCTAGTAGGTACATTGATGACATACTTAATTTAGATAATCCATTATTCGAACAATGTATTCACAAAATCTACCCAAAAGAACTAGTCTTAAATAGATCGCGTATATCCAATACAGACGCTGCGTATTTGACTAACATTTAACTATTAATAATAATTTGATCAAAACTAGTTTATACGACAAACGGGACGATTTTAACTTTGAAATTGTGAATTTTCCGTTTCTAGATGGCAACATCCCTAAAGGACCTTCCTATGGTATTTACATTTCGCAGTTGGTACGTTATGCCAGAGCATGTTCGTGTATTAAAGATTTTAATGATCGTAATCTAATATTAACTAAACAATTGCTTAAACAAGGTTTTTGTATCATAACCTAAGAAATAAATTTGCTAGATTTTACACTAAGTATGGTGATTTAATTTCAAAATATATTGTTTCTTTAAAATGGCATTTAAATAATGGAATCTCCCATCCATCATTTTACGGAGATGTTTTGAAGCGTGTCCGCAAATTAAAATATGTTAAACTAAATGTTCATATTAAACTTTTCAATTTAATGTACTTGTTTTTGTCAAAAGGATACGATGCTTATGTACTTAAAAACACGTGTTTGATGGTTTTCGATTCACTATATCTTTCTTCCCTTAAAATTTGGAATCATAAGTGATATTATAGGCATTTTTCACTGTTGCATAAAATTGTGTCATTGTGTCATATGAACAAATCTGCATGAAAACAACATTATAGGCATTTTTCACTGTTGAATAAAAATGTGTCATTGTGTCGTATGAACAAATCTGCATGAAAACTACATTTGGACTCAAATCGTACATCAAATCATTTCTGTCTTCAGTTGTCAAAACAATCTATATACTGTTTGATTCCAATAATGTCGCTTTAATGGAATTACCATTTTTATTCATTTGCTTCTTAATATTAAATCACCTAAACTTGTTTTCTTAGTAGCACAGCCCCATTAATATTTTTATTAAGTACTGCCCCTGGATTTTGTTCACGTCATTATGTCATTATGGATTTTTGTGACGTCATACGACCGACTTTCCCAGTTGTAATCTACATGCATATATCATTGGGTTTATAACGTTCCATTTTATTTATATTTTCTCTCTGATAGGCGTTTCTTGTTTGATTTAATTAATTTTTTTATATTTTTTTATATTTTTTTTAGCAGTCACATAAACAACCAAGCTATGTAATATGGAATTTTTACACCCATTATTGCTGCTTCTTCCTGTATTTGCGCGATGATTATCTGAGATATTAACTCCATGACGCTTTATTCTCAAATCTTTTTCTATAAAGAAGGAATGTTACTCTTGTATCTTCAATGCAATTGAGTAATGAAATAGTAATTAAATTGAATGCGTTTTAATTCCCTTTTATAATTGTTTAATTTGAGTTACAATGCTATGACGTTAAATTTTATTTACACTTAAATGTATTATGCATATTGCTGGACCAAGAGTGAGGTTGAGCGCTCTATAACCAGGTTTAAACCCCCAATGCTTTGCATTGACCGTTCCAATGCGGTGACCCCAGCTTTATTCATATTTTGTGTTTATGTTGGTTTGTATTGTGCTGTATTGTGCAGTTTTGTACTGTTTGGGCAATCGGTCACTTGCCTTAAATAAAGGTACAACTAATTGTTTTTAATGGAAATTCAATACTGCTCCAGCAGCTGGAGTTTCACTTCTTTATATTGTTTCATATCTAATCTATAGTCACATAAAATTATGAGCAGTGCAGTAAGTAATAAATTCACTGTTATCATACAGGATTAATGAAACATAGCAGGGCTCTAATATGAGGCCAAAAAGAAAAATAGTTGTGTTTCAGGTCACCTCCTGAAAAAAAGTAGGGTCGGTAGGTAGGAAAAACTTATTATTATTTAAAATTCTTTTTATTTTTCATGTTTTCCATAAATCAGTGTAAAGTGTTGATTCTGTTTGCTAAAATTCCCGTGTCATGAAATCGATTACACAGTGCACATGCTAACACACCCTAATTACATTCTTATCTCGATTAGGTGTGATAAACCATTAGCTGCAGTCTCTAAATCGGTCAGGACCAGTTTATTGCATGTCAGCCGACTAGTTTCAGAGTATGACCCAACTGTGAAGATTCGCGCGGTTGTGTATTAGTCATGCGTGAATAACCCCGTGTCAATATCAATCGATAATTTCACTGGCTTATACCTGGCACACTAATCGGTCCGTAATGTGTACTCGTCCACTATAAAATCGTTGACAGTTACTTCGGAGATGAAAATCCTCGTGGAAATTGTGCATTTTATGCATGATACAGTAAACTTTCATATAAACAAAGACGAAAATTGGATATTCTGCAATAATTGTGGGCAGACCTTATACACTGAAAGCACGCCCTGTAACTAAACAAAACATGCCCATACATTTCCCACCAGCGTAATATTACGGCAATAAATGAATGAAAGTCTCATATCATCGACAGAACAGCAGAAAGTTATTTTTATGGACTGAACTTCACATAAAATAGTACAAAAAATAATAATGTTCATTGTATAAATCTTTAGTAAAAATCGTGTTAGAATTAAAAATAATTCATGTACTTTATTGTTTGTTGTCGAATAACCCACGACCGGAAGTTTTGATGCGTGGTTTCAAATCACTCGTGCTTTGCACTCATGATTTAATCCCTACGCGTCTTAACTATCGGTCAAAAAACATTTGTTCAAATTGACGGAAAAAATGGACGACGCCATGTTTACAATCAAACGGAACGCCGGATATCGATTTTGCGGGAAAAACAGGCTGGTCCCCCGATTGACCATTGTGTATAATATAAATCGTTCGGGGCGACGGGATGTTATTTTGCAGATCACAATACAATAATTCTGGTAATCGCCGAATTCGACCGGACGGAGATGGAAAAAAATCGCCGAACTCGGAACTCGACGGGGAAAAATTAACAAAAAAGGCAAATATTGAATAATAAGTTTTTGGGTCGGCCCCAAAAAGATAGGGTCGGTCGGGTGACCGGAAACACAACTATTTTTCTTTTTGGCCTGATTAAGAATGCACCACAATGTGTCTTTTAATACTTCTGCACAATGAAAAAGACCCTGTTTCAAAAACTTTTAAAAACACAGTCATCACAAAATGAGCAGCTATCGCGCATAAAATTTCCAATTTGAAAGGCTAGGGCCTTTTCCCAATTTCCTGATGAAAAGCCCTGCATAGAGAAATACACAAATTCAGTCCGGACCATAACTTCAAAGTTAATGATCCTTATCTAAAATAACCTGACAAACATATAATCCAACATCAGACGATGTACCGATCCTTGTATTTAAGGTTAAGGTCACAATAAGGGTTCAGAAATCAATTATAATTGAATTATGTCCATGCCATAACTTGAAGGTTTAGTATCCAAATCTGGAATAACTGTACATACATATTACCTCACATCAGATGGCGTGTTGCGTGCAAGAGCAATGCCCTATGTTAAAGGTTAAGGTTACAATTAGTATTCAAAGATCAGACATACACAAACTGTGTCCTTCCAATTACACTGAGAGCCTGCCTTCTCTTTGCATTACCACTATTAGTACCCTTAAGATCGTAGGCGAGGATGCGCACAACAAATTATATGTACATTGATTTTTTTTCCAATTTTACCATGGTTTCGCAAATGTTTGAAAGTTTCATAATGGCAGATCATATTTGCTTTTGCACAAAACTCTTAATGCTGCCACCTACAATCATCAAACTATATGTAGGTTCCATGTAACACATTCAACCTGTGTTTTATGAATATACATTGTTCCTCAATAAGGCCAAAAAGAAAAATAGTTGTGTTTCCGGTCACCCGACCGACCCTATCTTTTTGGGGCCGACCCAAAAACTTATTATTCAATATTTGCCTTTTTTGTTAATTTTTCCCCGTCGAGTTCCGAGTTCGGCGATTTTTTTCCATCTCCGTCCGGTCGAATTCGGCGATTACCAGAATTATTGTATTGTGATCTGCAAAATAACATCCCGTCGCCCCGAACGATTTATATTATACACAATGGTCAATCGGGGGACCAGCCTGTTTTTCCCGCAAAATCGATATCCGGCGTTCCGTTTGATTGTAAACATGGCGTCGTCCATTTTTTCCGTCAATTTGAACAAATGTTTTTTGACCGATAGTTAAGACGCGTAGGGATTAAATCATGAGTGCAAAGCACGAGTGATTTGAAACCACGCATCAAAACTTCCGGTCGTGGGTTATTCGACAACAAACAATAAAGTACTTGAATTATTTTTAAGTCTAACACGATTTTTACTAAAGATTTATACAATGAACATTATTATTTTTTGTACTATTTTATGTGAAGTTCCGTCCATAAAAATAACTTTCTGCTGTTCTGTCGATGATATGAGACTTTCATTCATTTATTGCCGTAATATTACGCTGGTGGGAAATGTATGGGCATGTTTTGTTTAGTTACAGGGCGTGCTTTCAGTGTATAAGGTCTGCCCACAATTATTGCAGAATATCCAATTTTCGTCTTTGTTTATATGAAAGTTTACTGTATCATGCATGAAATGCACAATTTCCACGAGGATTTTCATCTCCGAAGTAACTGTCAACGATTTTATAGTGGACGAGTACACATTACGGACCGATTAGTGTGCCAGGTATAAGCCAGTGAAATTATCGATTGATATTGACACGGGGTTATTCACGCATGACTAATACACAACCGCGCGAATCTTCACAGTTGGGTCATACTCTGAAACTAGTCGGCTGACATGCAATAAACTGGTCCTGACCGATTTAGAGACTGCAGCTAATGGTTTATCACACCTAATCGAGATAAGAATGTAATTAGGGTGTGTTAGCATGTGCACTGTGTAATCGATTTCATGACACGGGAATTTTAGCAAACAGAATCAACACTTTACACTGATTTATGGAAAACATGAAAAATAAAAAGAATTTTAAATAATAATAAGTTTTTCCTACCTACCGACCCTACTTTTTTTCAGGAGGTGACCTGAAACACAACTATTTTTCTTTTTGGCCTAAGGTTGAACTTTCTTGACATGTGTAAAAAAAGATAAATAGTTCAAGTCTTCACATTGGTTTCAGTATGTAGATAAAGATACAGTGCTGAAGTCCTCAAAATATAAGTTATTAAGAAATTCACACACACATGCACATACATGTATAAATAAAAAAGCAGACATATGTCATTATACCGATAATATCTTATACTGATATAAAGGCTTTTGTCACAATATTGGTAGATTTTCGATCATAAACATTACAAGTTCATTGTTTATATTTTGTAGGGATGCTGAAGAACAACAAATGGGAAACGATGACATCGTAAAAGATTCAGATTCAGATGATAAGAAAACCCAGTATCCAAGTAGTGGATGTACAGAAAGAAGCCATACACCTCAAAGAAGAGTAATGTGTGTAATTTTAAGTCAACCCCCGTATAAGCTACTTGACTCGAAGAATCTGAAAGATCACGAGATAGAGAGGCATTTCAATAACAGATAGTTGGCAGCCTTAAATATCTTATACAGTTACATCGACACCATCACCGATAACATCACGGATGTCCTATCGTCATCGGCCGATAAAGTTCTTTAAAGAGAAAAAAGGAAGAACAAGCAATGGGAGACGACAGAAATCATGGACCTCTGTGACAAAAGAGAGAGCTGAGGCATGAAAAGTACATCAGTTTGGACTATAGGGTGGAATACCAGAAAGTGTACAGGGGGGTGAAAAAAAATAAGAGCAAATGGGCGAATTCGGATTGGATGGAATAGCAATGTATCACACTCGAAAAAAGAGATTACCACAGTCAGCAGTAAGAAGGCCTACACCACCTTCAAGATCCTCACACATACAAATCAGTCTAAGGCCAGTTTTATAGAAGTCGCTGAAGGAAATCAACTGATCGAGAGTGCTATGGGTTTTTTAACGGGTGGAGTAAACGCTAGAGCCTCTATAACTACCCGCTTCAACTAGACCCCAGTCTCCTTCAGAATGATCCTAGACAAGAAGGTTCTTCTAAAGATCGTCGATACTTTAGGCAGATGCAAAGGAGGCAGTGCGTAGTTTGAAGTCAGGAAAATTTCCGGGAGTAGACAACGTCCCTTCCGAGCTGAGAAAGCACGGCGGGGATTCAACGACTGCGGTAATGACGACGCTATGCTAACAGATCAGGGAGGAGAAAATTGGCAAAAAGACAGGACCTTGTCTCTGGTCATTTCCGCATCGAAGAAGGAAAGCTTTGCGAGAATTACCGCACCATCAGCCGCATCAGTCATCTCAATTGACATGTTACGCACTCGATTGGAAGGAAAGAGCGAGAAAACGTTGACCGAAGAGCAGGGTGTATTCAGAGCTTGGCAAAGCACAGTTGAACACATCTTCAAATGCAGAGTCATGGTTGAGAAACACTTGCAACACCAACGTGATCTCTTCCAAAACTTCATCGACTTTATTAAAGCTTTCGATTGCATGTAGCATGTAGCCTACGGTATTTTATGAGAGGAAGCTAAACTGACGATGGGCTGGTGCATGGAATGGGATGATTCCACATTGACGAAGGGCTGGTACAAGTCATCCATAAACTCTACGGAAACGCCAGCAGCGCAGTACATCTGCTGTTCGTGAGTGATCATTTCGCATACTGATTAAAGTGTCGACGGACTAAAAAGCGCCAAAGTGATAATCTACCGATACCGATTTCATTTGTTTGAAGCCACAAAAGAACTGTTATGGTAATTGAAAATTGACACCATTTCATTGTAATCCTTTCAATAAAATGAGAACTTCTGTGCATGCAAGTACCGACAATATCAACAAAAATCATAAAGCTATTAGACCATATAGAAACAGTTAATGATATTTGATCGGTATACTTTTAATTGAATAGAAGATGTAAAAACAATGTTAATTACACTTCACATGTTGATTTAAATACAAAGATTAATATTATAGAAATCACGCGAATCGCTGTTTAACATTTGGAAATGTATTTGTTCGTTTCATTATTAAAGCGACGCTTAAGTTAACATAGAAATTTGAAGAATTTTTAAAATTATAATATCAGTAAAACTAAAGGTACGTTTCACGCAGTTATATTAATATTATTAAGGTATTTTATTTATTTAATTTGAATCGCGGTATAAACTGTTGCGTTCTCTTAAAAAAATCTAAATCACGGAATAGTTAGCTATTGTTTCTTTTAAACTATGGCGTTGACACTTATTCGTGAATAACAATATTTTCTGCTATATAAAATTTAACTAGTTAACGCACGAATCCCATACAGTCAACATATTTCGAAGAATGTGGTGTTCACTTAATCTTGCAAACTATTTAGTGTTTCACTGACTTAGCTTGGTCATATGCTAACCGCGTTTTTTTGTTTTGGTAAATAGCCTTTCGTATTGATTTATTAACGTTAAATAACTGCTGCACGGAAATGGTCATGACATAGTAATATAATTCATTATTGTTAATCCTGTGATTACGATAATTCGGAAGAAAGATTGCTACGCGTTAAGATAAATTCACGCCCAGATTTGAATTTCCAAATATTAATTTACTAACCCTCTATCTTACCGTTTGGGATCAGTAAAACGCAGTGTAACCAATGCTATTAAGGTAAGATTAATTATTTATTGTCCTGATTTTCTTTCTTAACCCTATGTTATATTTCTCTAAACTAGTGTTGTGTTCTGTTGGGTTTATACTGTCTTCAGATGTTAAACATTAAGGCATGCCAAACTGTGTTTTACAGACTAACTGACGTTAGTGTGTTTTGGACGGTAACTTTATTTTGTATGATATTAAAATGGCTAAAGTTAATAATAATGGTAATAAAAATCAACAACATAACAACAATCATGATAAACAACTTAACAAGATCGCATATTTTCATATTTTCCATTATGTATGTATGTTTTACTTTCCGTAGCCGACATATGTGTCTCCCCTACAACATATTGTTACCACTCTCATATCGGTCGACTAGTAAATGCGTTTACACCATATTTCAATCGACAGACCCTGTAGAAATTTTGTTATTCAATCGTTTTCATACCATGTCAATACTTTTATGGGTTAAAAGTACGTATATTTATATAAACGTTGATGAAACGGAATTTATGTTTAGTCGTAAACGACTCTCCATAATCTCGATGCATAATATATACGATCGTTGACAAAAGCAAACAATTATGAAACGGCTCGATGGATTGTTATCTTATACATTTTCCAATGCTATATTTATCATACACGAAATACCGTTAGTTTAATAGTTTATTTAAACCAAAACAAAAATAAAGATTGTATGATTCTTTGTCGTTGGATATGAATATGGATGTGTTTACAAGATATTTACTCATGATGAAATAGGCGACAACTATCGATTAAACAATGCACGTCTACATATATTTTATAGTTTTATAAATGTAAATAGTTAAGAGCGAAACTATGGGCTGGTCTGCATCCATCATCACCACTAGTAACAATTTGTTATGCAGCGCTAAATGACGAATATTACTTTGCTGAAACAACTTCCGCATTATCTATAAGCGGAGCTACTCGAGGTTAACTGAATACATTTTCATCAAACGCCTCGTAATTATCTGACTTGGCGAGTCTCCTAAGCGTGTATTGATTAATATAATTGATTCGATTTGAAGTGCCATGTAGTTATGTGCAGACTATTGTTCCGTAACACAATAGCGTATTTGGAAGAAATAAAATAACTATTCATTCGGCAAGTCTATTGTGAGCTTCCACATTTGCAAATCGATATTTATCGCAGATTAAGCTCGGCGTATGAAGATCGTCTGTCAAATTTTTTGGATTGGGTATATTTACCTTGAAGATATGTGCATGTGTTCTGTTAAAAAAGACCAGTAGTCCACTTGAAACAGGTATGCTGAAGTCATGAATATGGAATATTTCCGTACTGACGTTTTGTACAAACATGTTTAAGTTCGACATTTTTGTCAAAACGGAATATACACAGGTAAATTAAAAAAAATATTTTCGATTATGATTTCAGTAAATTATCGTATAACAAACGACGTAAAAGCATTGCTGTTGTTGTCGTTTTAAATATGAAGCGGGTATTTTTATTTGGCATTCATACCGATTACTTTAAATTATATATAGCGTTGTTTAGACTTTGTAAGTTGCGAAACATTCATGTTGGACTAGTTAAAGATGAATGTATGTTACCGGTACACTCTCGGAACGCTATCGTATCGTTGTCGTGACACTTTCGGAACGCTTTCGTGGCGATGTCGGCACGCTTTCGTGGCGATCGCGGAATACTTTCATGGTGATGTCGGTAGACTGTAGGAATTCAAATCATGCTTTTCGAGCCATGTAAACAAGACAAGTATTCCGGCTTTTGGCATTTGTTATTCGGGATACATCTGAACTAAAATGGAAACTAAATTCGGAAATTGTAACTGAGGCTTTACAAAAAAGTAGGTTTAAAGACGGCGACTTGCTGAAGTATTTTTAGAGACTTTTTCAAAGCGTGTTCAAGTAAACTTAAATGTAATGCCTATTTTGTTGATTTCCATAATTGATATAGCTTCTATAAACAATATGTTGTTTACTTGACTTTCGTTTTGATACATGGTATTTTGAATTTTGATTGTATAATTTGTTATGTGATCCAGTAAATGCGTTTGTTAAATGATCAATGCATAGCAACTAGGTTATTTTTATTTAAAAACTGTCTTTTTCTCACGAAGGACACATGGCTTCACAAGCAGAGTCGATTGATAAACGATGTCCATCTTGCACAGAACCAGTACAGTCTAAGTGGAAGTGCTGTCCGGTTTGTGAGACCAGACTTGAATGTCCATCACGCCAAGCAACGACCCACATCAACAATCTGTACATAGATTCTAACACAGATGTACACGAAATAGATCATCAAGACAGTACTAGTACGTTTTTTCATTGAAAACAAATTCTAGTAACCCAATTCTTTCCGGTTTTCTAATACATGTACATTATGTGTAAACTACCTAAGGTAAACAAATATTGTTGAACATTTTAAGGTATAGCTTATCACTTAACAGTTTTATTACTGATTTGCATAATTAAACTTTAGTATTGATTCAATTTGATATATGTTAAACAACAACGATACTATATTTTAACAGTTTCTATAAAAGTTGATCTCACACGTCTCATTCGATTGTCTAGAGAATGTAATTTGTTTTCTGAACGTTATCGGACGATGAATTTTTAGACAAATAATTTGAACAAACTCGGCGATAAACACTTTTAACAGGCATCGAGAGACAATACTCATATAGAATAACATTACGAAGATAGAATAATATATATTATCGCCATGCAATAATAGAATTATTAAACATTAATTCCATCTTTCGACGCGATTGATAGCAAAAACAATTGTTGATGTTTTTGATTTTTATTGGGAAAACATCAACCTACAATAATTTGTTATATTAAACTAATAACTAGTCCGTTTAAATAGGCTACGTCGTATATAAGTTAAATATAATCGATATGCAGTTTAAAACTTAACAACTTTAATTGGCACAATTTTCTTTTATGTGCGTCACAATAAGAATAGTATATTTTCTGCAAAGATTAATGCAACAATTACTTCAATAGGTACCAAGTCTGCAACTGCAGTTACAATCTTTAAATACTTAGGCACATACGTTTTTTACAATTTAATAGCGTTTCTGCACCACACATTTTTGGAGTTTGATATAATTGTTTTCATAGTGTCATTGCTCTGTTGTACGTTGTAATCTACTTGAGTTCCCGTGAGTTCTAGCGCTTGCAGTTAAAGGGACCTTTTCAGGTTTTGGTAAATTGACCAAATTAAAAAAGTTTTGTTTGAGATTCGCAAATTTTCGTTGTAGCTATGATATTTGTGAGGAAAAAGTAATGCTGAACATATATAATGCTCTAAAATATCAATTATATGCATCCTTTGACGATTTAAAAACCTGAAAACTCGGATCGATTGAATAATTTGGAGAGTTCTGTTGTTGTCGTTATATTTTGTATATAAAGTATAAAATACATCACATAGATTACATATTGAAACAGGCCGATGGCGTAAACCGGTAGTTACACCAGTTGAAAATAGAACATGCTCCTTTGTGATAAACTTGAAGATGAATACCATTTTATTATGGAATGCGATTTATATAAAGATTTACGAGATAAATATATACCAAAGTTTTTTCGCACATGATCAAGTATGCATAAGTTCGTACAATTACTTCAAACAAGAAACAAAAAAAGTACTTAGAAACTTTGGCACTTATATTCTATTATTTAGAGTTGAGAAAACAGTACTTATATCAATAACATACTCAATCACATACTAAGGGTACATTTTTAACACATGCTTATCTGTTTAATAAGTCTGTTGTAAAATATCTCCACTTTCACCTTATAAGTTTATATTTCACTTGTGTCACCCTGTTTTCATATAATGAAACGTCTATTGCACTATCTCCATCTATTTGTTTATTGTCATGTTCTTTGTATGCGCTTTTTTTTTTTTTTTTGCTTGGAAATATATTGTCCTCATGGGTTTTGTTGTAAAAGATTTACACTTTTTACTTATAAGTTTATATCTACCCTCTGTCATCCTGCTCTCATGTATTGAAACGTTTTTGTTTTTTCTTTTTGCACTATTTCCACCTACATGTATATGTTTATTATCATATACTTTGTAAGCGCAGTCTTGCCATTTATTGCTTGTAAATATGTTGTCCTCATGGGTCTTTTGACCTTTTGGAACTTGCGAAATAAACTATAATCAATAATTGTATGAGCACGGATGGCCAAGTGGTCTAAGCGTTAGACATTTACTCCAGGGGTCAGTGGTACGAGCCCAGTTGAGGGTTACTTTTTTTCCATTAATTTTATTCTTTTTTTTACTGGAGCTTTTTAGATCCAATGTTTACATTTATCAATATAAAGCATTTAATGACAAACTTCAATACATGACAATATTTATGAAAAGGTCCCTTTAGTAAAGAATTTCTGAAAACAGCATCTATATTAAACACGTTAATTAGCGTCCGGAGAATCCAATAATGTCAATAGATTGAACGATTTCATTGATGATCTTTCTTCGCACATTTATTAATGATAAAATTGTGTTTGGTTTTAATTAAGAACTGACTTTTATTGTACATTTCAATCGCATTTTTGATAGATTTCAATTATTAAATGTTCAAAACAGTTCAAGATTTTTGTATAAGTTAAATGTTGAAGTGTTGTATTCCCATATATATAGAGCAAACCTGACATTTTGTTCATAGACATTTTTTGGTTTTATTCTATTATGTCATTAGGTAAGTGGGTGGAGAATGCTAATGAAAGTAACACAGTCATTATTGTCATTAGATATCGCTATTGCATCTGATACAAGTAGTCCGATAAAGGCACCAAATGTTCTTTCGCGTTTTGTAATATATGTACAGTTAAATTTTATTTTTAGCCGCACATCCCTGTTTCAAGCTGTTAAATGGTCAACTTTTTGTAAAAGTTACAGAACGGTCGTGGTAACAGTTGATGTAGTAGATGTATCAATGAAGTGTTAACCTGGTTTTTCAGAACATGATATATAATATTTGTAAGTTTCAATATAGGATCGTCTTTTTTGTAATCACAAAGCGGAAAATAGGTTTCATACTTCCCAATAAATCCAACAATTGCAATCTATATCTTTAAATGGCGCTGGATAAACGGCTCATATTGTTTGTATGAACTGAATAAGCTGCTCGTATAACTAATTATTTGAATTCAGGTATTGAATTCGGGTCTGATGAAGTGGTGCCAGTGGAACCGTTACTCGTCAACGCAGGTAAATATAACTTGAAGAAGTGTGTTTAAAGGAACCCGCTTACATAACTGTTGATGTCTCCTCTGCACAAAATATGCAGTTTAAAGCGACTGGAATTTATCTAAAATTGTATTAATAACCGATATAGATGCGCTTTTAACTTCTGATGACGACATTGTGCACATTTTGGAAAGACATTAACACAATGAGTCTATTATTTTCTTTGAAGAATTAAATATCGCTATATCAATACAGGAAAGAAGTATTTTCACAAAGTAAATACGTGCCCTATTTAAGAAAATATTACTTTAGAGTATTTTTATACGGCATGGTCAAGTGGTGTCGGTATTTCTTTACACAAAGAAACTTCGTGTTTTCATATAATAATAATAATATACTACGGTTGACACTTTAAAGATAAGACATCAATAACTCATAAATACAAAATAGATACAAAATGTACACTATCTTTAATGTGTGTCCGTTATACTTAAAAAATGTATTTGTTTCTAAGTCTTTCACTAAGCAAATTGTATCATTTTCATTTCTAGTCTACCTTCATTACCTTATACAGTACTCATCCTGTATGACATTAACGTATGTCATCTATGTAATATTATGCTGGTCACTATGAGACATTGGTGGTGGAGGTGGTTTTTCATAAGAATTCAATGAAATGTTTTGACTGTTACAAACAAGGCGCGGGCATTTTATTCCGTTTTGTTAATTCTTGTTTATCGTCATTTTGATGAGGATTGGCAATTGTATACAAAATTTTCTACAATGCTGATATGTGTCATATTAATTAAGACTAATGGAAGCTGTGTACATTTGTTAACTGTTTTTAATACTTTAGTAGCATTCGTGTTTTTGTACTTCCTCTCTGAACGTAGTGGTAAGTGACTGTTCCACAGCAAAGGAGTCACATTAAGATCACAGTTATGTGTCGATAAGTGTGAATGTCTTGGCTATACATCTGCCTTTTTATTGCAAGATATTGTTTTATTTGAAACTGTTAATAAAAATACTTACATTTTTGTGGGTCTGCATATTAGGTTAAAATGCTTTTTTTCTCAGTCACATTCGTTACTTTTGGCCGCTTACAGGTATTTGTTACTCAGAAATTTAGAATCCCAGTTTGACTAGCAGTTGACTGATTAAGTGAAACACAGTTGTCAAGTTTGATAGTGTTTACTTTGAAATGACATGTAATCAGCAAATGTACATTTTTTGTGTTTTTTTGTTTTCCAATCATTGGTTGCTTTTTGAGCTCAAGCTTCTTAAAATGCAGAAAATATGTTAAGTACTTGTGACATTATACTGAACTGTATTAAGACAATAAGTGTCAAAGTACGAAGGTGTTTTACCTGTGCGACTAGCTTCAGAATGATCAAGTGCAACACATCTATTATGTTGTGTAGACATTACCTTCGCATAATTTTACTTACTTCTTGTTACTTCTGGACTTTGCTTTTGTTGATGTCGTTCAATTTGAATTGTTTTCAAAATGTTTATGCATGCAGTAATTTCTGTCAATATGTTAATTACGACTTAAAGAAGACATTTTTATTATGGGCAATTACTATATTATAAGGTATTAATACAGTAGCTACAATGAAGTGCCTACAGTAGTTAAATATTACTTTGCTTAGCCAAGATAACGCCTTATTCAATCTACAATCGGAAATATCAACGCCAGTTAATAATTTTCCAAAGCTACACGAAGAAAGAGAAATACATGTGTTATGAAACATGCTATACTTTAATTATAAATACTGACGCCTTAAATTGATGGAAATACCACAGTCCATGCAAATCTGTGCATAATATAACAAACTGGTATAAGTCTTTAATTCATACTGAAAAGATTGCAGGTAAAATAATATTAAAACAAAAAACAACACTAACGCTCATGTCCAACCCTGCCATCCAACAAAAAAAAACCTGGTTGTTATGAATGATGTTAGTCTTCAGTAGTTATATGACTAATGGTATTTGTAAATGATGCATACAAAGTGAAAAAAATGAATTTTGCAATATAAGATGTCTTTTTTTTACTGGAGCTTTTTAGATCCAATGTTTACATTTATCAATATAAAGCATTTAATGGCAAACTTCAATACATGACAAAATTTGTGAAAAGGTCCCTTTAGTAAAGAATTTCTGAAAACAGCATCTATATTAAACACGTTAATCAGCGTCCGGAGAATCCAATAATGTCAATAGATTGAACGATTTCATTGATGATCTTTCTTCGCACATTTATTAATGATAAAATTGTGTTTGGGTTTAATTATAAATTAACTTTTATTGTACATTTCAATCGCATTTTCGATAGATTTCAATTATTAAATGTTCAAAACAGTTCAAGATTTTTATCTAAGTTAAATGTTGAAGTGTTGTATTCCCATATATATAGAGCAAACCTGACATTGTGTTCATAGACATTTTTAGGTTTAATTCTATTATGTCATTAGGTAAGTGGGTGGAGAAGGCTAATGAAAGTAACACAGTCATTATTGTCTTTAGATATCGCTATTGCATCTGTTACAAGTAGTCCGATAAAGGCACCAAATGTTCTTTCGCGTTTTGTAATATATGTACAGTTAAATTTTATTTTTAGCCGCACATCCCTGTTTCAAGCTGTTAGATGGTCAACTTTTTGTAAAAGTTACAGAACGGTCGTGGTAACAGTTGATGTAGTAGATGTATCAATGAAGTGTTAACCTGGTTTTTCAGAACATGATATATAATATTTGTAAGTTTCAATATAGGATCGTCTTTTTTTGTAATCACAAAGCGGAAAATAGGTTAAATACTTCCCAATAAATCCAACAATTGCAATCTATATCTTTAAATGGCGCTGGATAAACGGCTCATATTGTTTGTATGAACTGAATAAGCTGCTCGTATAACTAATTATTTGAATTCAGGTATTGAATTCGGGTCTGATGAAGTGGTGCCAGTGGAACCGTTACTCGTCAACGCAGGTAAATATAACTTGAAGAAGTGTGTTTAAAGGAACCCGCTTACATAACTGTTGATGTCTCCTCTGCACAAAATATGCAGTTTAAAGCGACTGGAATTTATCTAAAATTGTATTAATAACCGATATAGATGCGCTTTTAACTTCTGGTGACGACATTGTGCACATTTTGGAAAGAAATTAACACAATGAGTCTATTATTTTCTTTGAAGAATTAAATATCGCTATATCAATACAGGAAAGAAGTATTTTCACAAAGTAAATACGTGCCCTATTTAAGAAAATATTACTTTAGAGTATTTTTATACGGCATGGTCAAGTGGTGTCGGTATTTCTTTACACAAAGAAACTTCGTGTTTTCATATAATAATAATAATATACTACGGTTGACACTTTAAAGATAAGACATCAATAACTCATAAATACAAAATAGATACAAAATGTACACTATCTTTAATGTGTTTCCGTTATACTTAAAAATGTATTTGTTTCTAAGTCTTTCACTAAGCAAATTGTATCATTTTCATTTCTAGTCTACCTTCATTACCTTATACAGTACTCATCCTGTATGACATTAACGTATGTCATCTATGTAATATTATGCTGGTCACTATGAGACATTGGTGGTGGAGGTGGTTTTTCATAAGAATTCAATGAAATGTTTTGACTGTTACAAACAAGGCGCGGGCATTTTATTCCGTTTTGTTAATTCTTGTTTATCGTCATTTTGATGAGGATTGGCAATTGTATACAAAATTTTCTACAATGCTGATATGTGTCATATTAATTAAGACTAATGGAAGCTGTGTACATTTGTTAACTGTTTTTAATACTTTAGTAGCATTCGTGTTTTTGTACTTCCTCTCTGAACGTAGTGGTAAGTGACTGTTCCACAGCAAAGGAGTCACATTAAGATCACAGTTATGTGTCGATAAGTGTGAATGTCTTGGCTATACATCTGCCTTTTTATTGCAAGATATTGTTTTATTTGAAACTGTTAATAAAAATATTTACATTTGTGTGGGTCTGCATATTAGGTTAAAATGCTTTTTTTCTCAGTCACATTCGTTACTTTTTGCCGCTTACAGGTATTTGTTACTCAGACATTTAGAATCCCAGTTTGACTAGCAGTTGACTGATTAAGTGAAACACAGTTGTCAAGTTTGGTAGTGTTTACTTTGAAATGACATGTAATCAGCAAATGTACATTTTTTGTGTTTTTTTGTTTTCCAATCATTGGTTGCTTTTTGAGCTCAAGCTTCTTAAAATGCAGAAAATATGTTAAGTACTTGTGACATTATACTGAACTGTATTAAGACAATAAGTGTCAAAGTACGAAGGTGTTTTACCTGTGCGACTAGCTTCAGAATGATCAAGTGCAACACATCTATTATTTTGTGTAGACATTACCTTCGCATAATTTTACTTACTTCTTGTTACTTCTGGACTTTGCTTTTGTTGATGTCGTTCAATTTGAATTGTTTTCAAAATGTGTATGCATGCAGTAATTTCTGTCAATATGTTAAGTACGACTTAAAAAAGACATTTTTATTATGGGTAATTACTATATTATAAGGTATTAATACAGTAGCTACTATGAAGTTCCTACAGTAAATATTACTTTGCTTAGCCAAGATAACGCCTTGTTCAATCTACAATCGGAAATATCAACGCCAGTTAATAATTTTCCAAAGCTACACGAAGAAAGAGAAATACATGTGTTATGAAACATGCTATACTTTAATTATAAATACTGACGCCTTAAATTGATGGAAATACCACAGCCCATGCAAATCTGTGCATAATATAACAAACTGGTATAAGTCTTTAATTCATACTGAAAAGATTGCAGGTAAAATAATATTAAAACAAAAAACAACACTAACGCTCATGTCCAACCCTGCCATCCAACAAAAAACCTGGTTGTTATGAATGATGTTAGTCTTCAGTAGTTATATGACTAATGGTATTTGTAAATGATGCATACAAAGTGAAAAAACTGAATTTTGCAATATAAGATGTCATTACAATTATTCTAACGTCACAATCATAGACTGATACGAGGGGGAATGCTACTAGGACCTGATATATTGTGTTTATCATTACTAGGTACAACATTTATAATACAAGAAACGGGATCGGATGAAATAAGATGACAAGCAAAGAAGCTTTTTTGACTTTAATTCCCGCTTTATTTATGCACTTGAAACTTCGCACTAAACAGCTGTCACGCTAGTATTTATTCAATATATCGTATCGTATTTATATACTATTGCATACTAATTTAGTAACAAAATAAAACAATGACATGCAGGCGAAAACGCGAGGCACAACGAACGATGCGAGATTGCAATTAAAGTTATTTCTCGAGAATTATATCGCGTTTCCGCGTCGTGTTCTTTCGTTTTCGCCCTTGTTATCCAAAGGACAACAATTCAAATTTAAGCATGATCTTGATAAAGCTAAACTATAGATCATACACTTTCTAATATTGTATGTTAATATTTCAAATAAAAGAAGGAAAAGTCAATATTGTTTTCAAACTTAAAAAAAAAATGTTAGAGAAACTGAAAGTAACTTTGCTTTTTTTGTCTGACATATTTGGTTGTGTATCTGCTACCAACCGTAAACGCATTTGTATTTACCGGTTTGGATATTCGAAGAGTCCTTTCGGAAAAATGCAATGTTATTTTTATGGTATCTTTAAAGTTTATATGGGAACTGTGAAAGAAAAAAACTACATTATATAGTGTTTAACTTATAAATTTTCAATACCAGTCCACATAATTTAGGTAAGACACGTCAGAAATGAATTTCACGAGTCTGCTGAATGTAACTTTGTCCATGTTAAATGTGCTTGATGAATGATACAATAATGTTATCACATTAAAATTGTTTATTTTGTTTAAACTTCCGGTCGCCTTATTGAAATGTATTATTTAATATGTTGAAATTTCTCTGACTAGACCTTTGACCTATTGAGCTCAAAATCCACTAAAGTCTTCTTGTTCTCCAAAGTAACCATGCTATAATTTGGTGTGTTAATCGGTGAAAACGTTTTCTCAATATAGTTCAGAACGATATATTCTTGGGACAGATGGACTGTCCGACTGACCGACCGACCGACCGACGAAATAATTCAAATTATTAATAACCCGCTTCTTTGATAAAGAGCATACCGATGCTTACACTAATGTTTTACTGGTTCAATATTCAAACAGGTGCATGAAATATATTTTTTTAAACCAAATATTAAGTGCATGCTTTAAACATTTTGTTTTCATTAACCACAACAAGGCAGCGATACTGATAATTCTTCTACTTATTTGTTTTTCTGAAATGTTGTTGTGAGAAAAAATTGTGTAGCCGTGTCAAAACTTAGGAATTTATTTGATTTTGGTTACAAATAAACTATAAGATACATTTTTGTTTTGTTTACAGATGGCGGGGTCGAAAGCAATCAAAATGAGGTAAGATTTAATATTCGGAAAGCTTTGTTTAGATATAATTAATGTCATTATTATTATTATACCGGATTTATATAGCGCCCTTTTGATGCAAGAGTTCACGTTCAAAGGCGCTTTTACATAAGAACATTTGACGTATCGCAGATACGAATACATTTTGCAACACTGTTTCAAAAGAAAGCGATCAAAACTACTCAATTATACTATAAAACTACTCTATTATACTATAAGTACTACGTAAAACATGCACAGTAACCCTAGATTAGAAAGATCAACAAGGCACTATAAAACTACCCTATGTGTTTAGCTATAAGACAATTAAAAAAACAATAAAATCTAAAACTTAAACAATAAGAGCTGCGTAAAACAAAAAACACATGCACAGTAACCATAGATTTGAACGATCGGCAAGATAAACCAGAGACAAAACAGAGACAGAGACAAGGGTAACGTCAGGATACCATTACCACGAGTCCACAAACCCCCAAAGAAATAAGTGTGCTTCCTTTAAAAGGGTAAATTCAAGTCCATGCTGATTGAGACAAGGGTAACGTCAGGATACCATTACCACGAGTCCACAAACACTCAAAGGAATAATTATGCTTCCTTTTAAAGGGTTAATTAAAGTTAATGATGATTGAGATTTTATATAATGAATTGAATAAACCACTGCTTATATTGCAAAATAATGAAGGAAGAGGTGAGTTTTCAGTGCCTTTTTGAATGAATTCAGTTTTAAAGAACCTCGAATGTTTGATGGAAGTGAGTTCCAGAGTTTAGGAGCAGCGTTCATGATACTTCGCTCCCCGTATGATACGGATTTAATCTTCATTGGAATCACTAATGAAGTCGCTTCGTTCTTTAATCTAAAGTTTCGCTTTGGTTTGTAGACATCAAGTAGGTTTTTCAGATATACAGGCGATTGTCAATTTAAGGCTTTGAACGCATTGGTAAGTATTTTAAAGTGGATTCTTTTTTCTACTGGGACCCAGTGTAATTCTTTTAGGATCGGTTTTATGTGACTATAGCGGGATGTTCTTGTGATAACACGCGAGGCAGTGTTTTGAACATTGTGTAGTTTCTTGAAAGCTGATGTTTGATGTTAGCTGATTTTGCAGTGCATTGCAATAGTCTAGCCGAGACGTGACAAGTGAATTGACCAAGGATTTTGTGGCATTTGGTGTAAGATATTGCCTGATGTGACCTAAATGCCTAATCTGACCGAAACATGATCTACTTATAGCATTATTATGGTGTTCCATGTTCATTCTTGAATCAAAAAAAGCACAGATATTTCGAACGTATTGCGATGGTTTAATTGTCGAGTCCCCTACTTTAATAGTTAACCCATCTACGTACTTGGCGTTTTTTTTTACTTCAAAATACTATGACTTCGGTTTTGTCGGTGTTAAGTTTGAGCATATTTGTATTCATCCACGAGATGATATCGTGGAAGCACTTTTCAACTCGATTTAGTGTTTCGTCTTGGGCTGCTCCATCGGTGGGTTCAAAGGAAAGGTAGAGCTGCGAGTCATCGGCGTAGAAGTGATGCCCGAGTCAATGTTATTGCAAATTTTTCCAACAGGTTTAGTATACATGGTATAAAATTTTGGGCCTAACACAGATCCCTGGGGTACGCTGAAGGTCAGAAGCACTGGTTCTGATACCCTGCCGTCAATGCTCACCGTTTGGAAGCGGTCAGATAGGAAGGAAGCTACCCACTGTAGTGGTTTTTCAGCAAAGCCAAACTGTTGTTCGAGGCGGTT
This sequence comes from Dreissena polymorpha, assembly GCF_020536995.1. NCBI lineage: Eukaryota > Metazoa > Mollusca > Bivalvia > Myida > Dreissenidae > Dreissena > Dreissena polymorpha. The sequence goes on along the minus strand of NC_068365.1, from coordinate 22,070,372 downwards.
TGAAAGGGTTATGTGGTCGATGGTGTCGAAAGCGGCAAAGAGATTCAGCATAACAAAGACAGTGACTTTTTTCTTATCTAATGAGTGTAGGACATCGTTTTGAACTTTTAATAGAGCTGTTTCTGTTGAGTGAAACGTCCTGTATGCAGACTGGTTTTCTTCATTTAAATTGTTTTCTGTCAAAAGTTCATCTATTCTTTTGCAGACAACTTTCTCCAATAATTTTGAAACAGATTCGAAACCGGGCGATAGTTTTGTAGTGTTTCTTTATCTAAGGTGTGCTTTTTTAATAAAGGTCTTATACGTGATGTTTTAAAGGATCTTGAAATATTGATGATTTTTGTCAGTATTGGTAGCAGTTCAGTGTTGCATTCTTTCGGGAGCCAAGTTTGAATAGGGTCAAGCTCGCAAGATTTATTTGGGGATTGCATAATGATTTTTCAACTTCTTCCTCAGTTGACGGAAATGTGTCAAACTGCATGTTTCTGCTGTTGGGTTATTATCATTACTCTGTTTTGAATTTGCTTGAGATAGGGCATGTTCAGATATATCTTTTCTGATACCTTCAACTTTATTTATGAAAAAAATATTGAAAGCTTGTGCTAACTCATCGGATGATTTGCCAGACGGGAGAGCTATTTCAGATGGGACATCTAGTAAGTGTTTTGTGATTTTGTGCATGCTCTTTTGATCACGGCCACCGGATGTTACTTTATCTGAATAAAAATCTGCGTGCTTTTTTCAACATTTTGTTCATTTTGGCGCACTGGTTTCTATAAATTTCATGATCAATAGTGAGTCTCGATTTTAGCCATTTTCTTTCCAAATTTTGTTTGATATGTTTAGCGTCATGAAGTTCAACTGTGTACCACAGGCAAGTCGGCCGCAGGTTATATATTTTGTTCTTAGTGGAGCATGTTTGTCTACCAAAGATGAAAGTTAAGTATCATAAGTTTGGGCAAGAGTTTTAGTGTCATGTATATTTTCAAATTGTATTTCTGACTCTGTGATATCCTGTTTAAATGTTTTAATATTGATCTCTCGTAGTTTCCGAAAGGTTACAGTTTTTCTTACCGGAGCTGGTTTTGATGCTCTTGCATGAAAGATGACGGCATAATGGTCTTTAGAAATGTTTCCTGAGCCGGCTGAAAGTCCAGGATCGATAACAACTACGTTGGATACCGTATCCACAGTGTCCCTGGTAATCACAACGCCAAGAGTGTGTCCTCGTACGTGTGTTGGCTCTTTTACATGCTGCATCATACCAAAGGATGGAGTATGTTATTGAATTTTAGAGTATCTTTATCAGACGGATCGTCAAGGTGGAAATTCAGATCGCCGGTAAAAATGATGTTTTTATCTGTTGTTGCATATTTTGATAAAAACTGGGACCATTCTTCCTCTAAAAAAAGTACTTGATTTCAAGCCATTGTCGTTTGATGGAGGTGGTCTGTAGATTACAGCAAATCGTAGAGAGTAGTCTTTAATCTGTACACTACAGTCCATGTGTTCAACAGTTTTGATGTGTGCTGCGTGGATGCAGTGAAAGTTCTGCAGGTTGTCTTAAATAAAGGACCAACTAATTGTTTTTAATGAGAATTCAATACTGCTCCAGCAGCTGGAGTGTCACTTCTTTATATTCAAAGGAAGTGAATTGTATGTCTTTAGTTGAAGTCAAGACTTTTATTTCTTTTATTTATTTTTAATTTTGGTTTACTACTTTTTAATTAACTGAACTTAAATAATTTAATTGCCATCCCATACAACACAAGAAAAATAATTGTTCAAATCTTACGCGTTGCGATAAAGCAAGATACTTGATTTTGATTACTTTAATCTCCAGTCAAACTTGCTTAATGGGTTAACTGGATGTATAATAACATATTATCATGTTTGTTTCATGCACTTGTATTGAATAATTGTATCAAATGCTAGAAATCTAAATATTTTAACAGATTTATAAGTTTGGTTAATTTACAATTTATAAATTTTAGCGTTCATATCCGAACACAAAATCACGCCTGTGAAATTGATGGTTGGTATTTATGATGATGTACATTATGTTGCAGGCAAACACTTTCGATGAGGTTTCTGTGGTTCAGGCTTTGAAGGATATGAATAAAACTTTGGAAAAAAAAGGATTTTCCAAGGCCAAGGAACAAATGGAAAGAGACCTTGAGTCGTGGAAAAGATACACTATCAAAATTGCAATAGTCGGTGGATCCGGAAGTGGTAAGTCCTCGTTCATCAATGCTATTCTAGGATTAGATCCCACTCATGAAGACGCAGCTGAAGTAGGGATAACTGAAACAACACAGAAACGACAAATGTTCTCGCACTCAACATACCCAAATTTTGAATTTTGGGACCTACCTGGAGTTGGAACTCCTAATTTCAAGAAATATGACTACTTAAAAGCTATTGAGGTCGAGCGATATGACATCTTTATTGTAACTTCAGAGAGAAGGTTTTCGGAAAATGACGCTTGGTTGTCAAAAGTAATTGATAAACGGTTTTACTTCGTAAGAACTCAGATTGACGTTGATCTGATGAGAGATAGGTTATCAAAACGAGACTTATATAACCCCGCCATAACGCTTGACAAAATTCGATCTGATTGTATCAAAAACTTGAAGAACGAAGGCGTATTAGAACCACGTGTTTTTCTTGTCAACAACTATGAACCAGGAAAATATGATTTTAATACAATATTTTCTCAGTTAAAGAACGATGCTCAAGAAAGAGGCCCTGGTATTATGCTTCGCAGCGCTTTCCCCAGAAATTATTGATGAGAAATGTAAATTATTACAAGCACGAATCTATAAAGTTGCTGCTCTTTCCTCTGCTGCCGCTGCTATTCCAATACCCGGTACAGGCAGCGCAGCTGATCTTTTCTTATTGGAGCGTGAAACTGCTTTTTACAGGAAACAGCTTGGAACCGATGACGAATCACTGGAAAGGATTGCGAAGAATTTAAAAATGCGTGTGGAGGATTTAAAAACGAAAGTAGACATGAAATCATCAGTTATATTTAAATCTACAGTTGCATTTCTGAGTTTTTGTTCGGAATTTTTGTTATTTGAAAGTATTGACAATGCATTATTATTAATTCCAGTCATCGGCAGTCTCATGGCGGCAGTCACATCATATCCGTCGTCTGTCATTTTACAGAGACGTCTTCTTAAACTCTGTGCACAGGAAGCATATCGAGTTTTAGAGATGAAACCGAGAGTATCTGAAATACAATGATTATATGTAAACTTAAAACTATTTGTTTGTAACACTTATTTTTATTTAAAAAATAGTGTGTTGGTATCTTTCAATTATAATAACTGTGAAAAAAGTCACTTTCTTGTTAGAATTTACTCGAGAAACGACGTCGCATGTCAACTGCATTATGACCCCGTTGGTTTATCGTTTAAATTCAGTTAGTAGACAGGCGGGGCGTTAATCGATACAAAAGTCGAGAATCAAAATGAACAATGAAAACAACTGCATTCACTCGAACATTTGTTTGCTGTTACAACTATTTCGACGTTCGGAAAAAATGACGAAAACAAGGAATTGAATAGTTTTAACCCAGAAGATTGCAGCTACTAGTTACTGTCAAAAACCATTATTTAGTAAACCATAACATTAACATAGTTATACGTCGAAAAAGAATAATACGTTAGAATATGCGAAAAACAAACTGGAAGTTCTTGAGCCACTGTTAGATTGCCATTGTCAGTTGAAGACGACCTAATTTGAGGAACTGATGTCAATATGGAAATAATTCGATAATAAGAATATCTGTGTATTTTATGTGAAGTCCCTTTTGGACGTGACAGGCGGCGTACCATTTCCTTACATATAGGCTTTGCGTTGCAGTGGGCGTTCCAGTGGCTGATGAGTCCCCAGATTTACACGCACTTGTAGATTTCCGAGTAAATTCAACTGTTAGTGATTTATTATACGGGAACATCTGGGTGTCGGAAAAATAAGTTTTGCGAAAAAAGATTATTTTGGTTATAAGATAAGGTGCCCGACAACTTACTAATAGTTTAATTACTTAAGTTTATTATCATTATGTTGAAATACCATGCAATCCCTCTTGTGCAGGAGCTTCAACCTCAAATACAATACAACGTATTCAATATATTCGACCCCTCCATCACCACAGTAATTTCTTCCATCCTCCTTGGGTTTTCCATTATTCCAAGGTACACTTGTAACAATGATGTCATATCCCTCCCATGTAGTCCCAATGTTACTCATTCAGAATTTCTCACTCAAACTATACATATAAACATAATTAACAAACATAACATTATCATATAGTCAATCTTTTATTTATCTTATATGTGAAATGTTACACATAATCATATGAAATTTCTACATACAAATCAGGCACCTTACCAAATTTCTAATGTGACTTTTATTATATCTTCTATGCTTATTGTTTGTAATTTAAATACTATTTAAGATGTGTAATTGTTCCAACTGGTGTATCATTCCTATCTCTAACTTCATATATAATCATTTGTCTTAACATATGTTTTCTTGCATACACAGATATATCTAATATTTTACAGCAGATATATCTAATATTTTACGCTAGGTGTTTAATTTACAAAGACCCCAACATTTTCATTAAATCATATTCTGTTAATATATAATATTGAAGATGTACGTGTTTATACGCGTTGTTACCTCTCTCATTTTCTTTTATTTTAACACATTATAAAGAAAGAATAATAATTAACAGAAAATCATTCAAACATATGTATTGCTTTCAAAAGACACAAAATATGTATGGTATTGTAGGCATTCATTTCTTTATCAAACACATATTAACTGCTTAAAATCTTAGCAGTAACCTTTTTCATTTAACGTAATGTAGCATTTTCTTTAAATCTTTTTGCAGTTTCTTTAAATAACTAAATAGCGGTATCTTTCATGTAAAGGATACGTTATCATATACCGCTGGACAGATTTCAACATAATTGATCCATGGATAATGTTCTTTCATTTTTTATCAAATGTTCCGGTCATCTGCATCCTTGTTATTAGACTTAAAATGAATTTGAAAATGAAATGTTCAATAAACATTCTCTGTTACTGCAAGAGTCAGATTTTTACTATTTGGTGTGTAACATCGTCTAATGGTCATCTAATAGACTTAAACAACTAACAACTTTAACTGTAATATCAAGCCGTGCTCCAGGGTTAACATTCTTGATATAACCTTATATACTGCAAAACATCATTTATGTAGCCCTGTATACTGAATTACTTTTTTAAACATCACCCTGATTGGCCTGAAACAAGACTTACAAGAGATCTGATGTAAGTAAAATAAAAAAACAGCTTTGTACAAAGATTATTCAAATCATGCTTTTAAGATCAAAACTTGACACATGCTGTTTACAGAGAAAATAATAAATAACTTTTCCTATGAAATCACAAGGTTAGGAGGCTTAATATTTGTTCTGTATCGCATAATGATCTGTTAATAAGTCTGTTTAAGTTTTGCGTTGGTCTCAAAAACATGTTTTTCTTCTGGGGCACATGCTTTATATAAAGGTAAGTAGGGAATCACTTAAACAAATGACCGAAAAAAACATGGGCCAGAGGATTACTTTCTGGTTTATACAAATTTGTTTCATATCATACCCATGGGAGTCAAACTGGCCACGTTGCAAGGGTCACATGATAAATATACACTTATGAAGAAAATATATATTAAAAATCTTCCTCTCTGAAACCATATATATCAGAACTTCGATATTTGGTACGAGGTATCTTATACTTATAATGTATAAATTGTGAAAACAAATATGCCCCTGTGTGCAAAATTGGCCACGCCCCAGCGGTCGTATGATGCTTAAAAACAACATGATAAACCAAACATCTTCTTACTTGAAATCAAAAGGCATACATCTTTGATATTAAGCTTTATACATGTATTAAACCAGTAAAGGTAAAAAAAGTGTTTTTCTATTGTTGAGATATTCCATTTTTTATTTACATGTTATGCTTTTTTCAATTGATTTTATATTGTTCTAATACAAAATAAGATCTCTGAGGAATACATTTTTAAAAGTGGAAACAATACGTTTGTTATTAAATGATCTTTTAAAGAGAAGATGTCCACGATATTTATTAAGTGCATTCTAATTTTCCTCTTTTGACCCAACTGGCCTTATTTGCTTTAAGAGCAATAATATTGTTGAGTTTGAACCGTCCCATTTCTAGTTGTTAAACAAGGATTGTTCTTTTTATTTTTAAAGTTTGACAATCCTAAAGATATTGGAATATATATGTATACATGTTTGTATTAGACCATGATTAGGGTAGGGGAGTGCTGACTATGTATACATACTTTTTGTTAGGGAAGAGAAATGTCAATTTTCTGTACTGCCGCTGTTTAAAAAACGTTTTAAAGGCTTGCCTTTTGGATGAAAGTTTGTTTCTATGAAGTTAAAGCATTTTGCTTTGTTAAGATATATTTGCTTTATTTCGTGTTCTTTTATTTGTGCTATTTTAATATCTTCATTGTGTTCAATAAAATTCAACAATATTTCCATGCTTGATATTAAAAGTGTTTTAGACCATTGACAGCATTGACATCGGTCGAATTAATGTCCGTTATTAATTAATAGGGTATTTATTTCCGTGTTAATTATTAAATATCATAAGTCAACAGTCCAAATTAAAAAGTTTGATACTTTTTAATCTGAAGTCATAATCTTAATTGTCGAATACTGTTTCATAATCTGCGAAGAAATGTAGGTTTGGCTTGTTATTGTTATTAAGAAAATGTATATATTCGAAAAATGTGCGTACGTTTGTGCCAATAAAACTGCTTTTTATTAGATTAATTGTTTTCGCTATTTTATTTTTACAATTTTATAAACACAAAGCTTTTCACTTATCAAATGCATCAATATTCTTTCCTGGTTTTTGAATAAATGTTAGAATACTTGGAAGTTGAGTTCAATTTCAATTAACAAAGGAATGGTGAATAAATTTAATATAATATGTTTTGATTACATGCCAATATGCTTTGTAAAATTCTGCTGCTAGAATCTATATTCTATATTTGTATTGTTATTCATCTCAGTCAAGACGTTGAGACATTCATATTATATATTATTCATATATTATTTCATTTCTCATACATGTTTATTGTTTTACTATTTTATCATGTAAGTAGATATGTTGAATAATGTTGTATCATTATACTGAAATAAATCTATCTATTCATGTGATAAAGCCTCCGCATGATTGTTTCTAATTCTACGTGAGTCTGTTTATATTAAAGTTAAAGAAATGTAAATGTTTTAGATTATTGCTATCATTTTTTTTCTTGCTGAATAGGTTTGATGAAACGTTTCTCGGTTTATTAACGCGTTAATGTCTGTGACTTCTATAGTATGTATTGTTTATTTATGATTGCTTTTACTTTCATAATATCTTTTTTTTACAGATTTGCAAAGTGTTTGGTATTTTTCACAATATTCCATGCCTATAGCTCATGTTTGTACCACATGTATATTTTCTTCTATAATATTGTCGTACTATATTTTTTTATTAATTTTAGTATTGTTTCGTAATCGTTTTATGTACTTAAATTGTTTCTCTAGTGACTGTAATTAATCAAATGTTTTTTGTTCTTTTTCTAGGTTTCGTTTTTTGCTCATTGTAGCTTATGGTATGGATATGTGTCTAACATTTCCTTTAATTTGATACCACAAAGAATTGGGGTAATAGTTTGTGTTATGTCGGCTTATTTCCGGTGTTAACATTATTAAACAAAATGTAGAAACTTTTAATAAACGTATGCAATCAGTGTGATTTGAAGTGTGAAAAGTGTGGATTAAGTGAATATAAAGGACTAAACTTCAATATAAATGTATGTATATAAAAAAATGTGAAACAAAATAAGTATTCTGACAAACTGCTAAGTTTTCACTGCTAAATACGCCGGGTGGGGTTGTTTTTTTCTCCAAATGACGGTAGTTTGAGCGGTTTTGAGCCGTTACCGTTAACCCGTCACGCTCTACGCAGCAAATCAATCGTCACGCTTGAAGCAGTAATATTAATTGAGAAGCGCAATTTAACAGTGCAATGGAAGTTGTACAAGCCGCGACATTAACCGTTTTTCTATAAGCCTCAACTTCAAGCCTTACAATCTTACAATTCAGAGTAAAATGAATACCGGTAAGCGGGCACTTTCGTCGACAGCGAGTGAAACCTCTATAAACACTAGCTTGCTAGAGACGTCAGCGTTTAAAAAAGGCGAAACAACAACGAAAACAACCAGTTCAAGGAACAAAGTAGCATCTCACTAGTCACACATAGTAATTACTGCGTTATCGTATGTAGCAAGGACCTATGCAAACTATGTGTGTATCGGTCAGCGTATGAAATGTGGTCCCATGCTGCATGACTATCAAAAGCACAGGTGGTTAGCGTGTGGCTATGATATTAATTAGTGAAAACATCATTTTGAATGATAAATACTCATATTATGTCGCGTTTGAAAAATCTTATATGCATTGAATGTCTGTTGTACATTTTAGCCTGGGCATGGTGTCGCCAGTATACAATTGAAAAAGCTTGCAAACTTTTCGTTGGCTGTTCGTTCTGTATGCTTTTTCTCACTGTAATGCCTGCATGTTTAACTCACGAAATGTAATGACTAGTACACATTTTGATGTTTGCACTATAATTTACGACATATAGATTCGCTGTAACACGTTTTTCGGACAATAGTTGTATTTGCTGAAGCTGGTGGTAGCCAATGCACAATTAACGGAGGAGTTGGGTGTATACATGTGCGCACATGTTTTGTCTTTACGTATGTTGTTAATACATTAAAACGTTCGCCACAATCTGTTGCTGGTGGATCGAATTCAGTCGGGATTAGAGTCGAGTATCTGAATCCATATCGCGGGCGACAGATGTAGAAAGACAGGACCTTGCTCACGAATTATTGCAATAGCCCTATATTGTATTGCACTGGATATATACATATTCCATATCGTGCGTTGACGTTTATTCTATGTATCGCTTAAATTTGTATTGTTTCGAGAATTGTTTATTATGAACTTTAGTTTCAGTTTACTTTCGGTTGGTTTTGTTCGGTTCTTTACCAACACGAGATCGATTAGTAGGTTTTTTATATTTTAAATCATAATATAACATTTTAATTAACGTATATTGACGGTTGGTCGGATTTCAACGGCCGTAAATATAAATAGTTCCGTTTCAAAACGAGGATGTATTTTTTCGAATTTTCGACCGCTTAGCAAATTACAGCGTTCTGTGATAAAACGTCTCAGTTATTACCCCCAAATGTGTTTCATGGTTGGAAAAAACATCAACAAAAGTATAAAAATAATTTGCAATGGGCCTGGATTCTGCGGTCTGTCTGGGCTGTTAACCACTTGTCTAGGGGATGCTTGTCAAGTTTCACCAACAGTAAGAGGTATAGCGGAAAACTGGCTGCTGAACTAATTTTCAGATAAGATTTAGTGCTCCTGTTTCCTTTCTTGCGGAACTACTTTATGCGAATAATGAGTAACACGCGATTTATGTATACGATGTACTTTGTGTGAGTTTTTGTTTGAAGAGACATTGACCTTCTTGCGAGTTCGTTAACTCGATACTCCCGGATGTAAAGCAAATTTAAATTAGCCACGAATAGTGGCCATTATATTTATGAAACAATATGAAACATTCACATAATTTTATTTTGGAAATATACGTTGGCAGTCACATAATGCCGTCTGCAAAATGTGTACTGCAGTAACCCGCATAGTTCTGGCTACCATAACTTTTAATGTCGCTTTTTATGATATTTGACTGGCGCGACTTTGTCAATACTCTATCAACTGTACGCTGAAGTTCCTTTAGCTATAACCCGCATTGATAGCTACACAGTATCAAACAAATGTCAGTCAACAATTTAGTTTTGAAATATATTTCATGATTTCACGCAACAAGCAGACAGTAACTTCCATTTCTAGATTTAGCTTAGATCTACTTTATGATCCATTCATGGCGTTTTCTTAAGTATTTTCTTTTGAATTGTTTAAGAAGAAAATTGCCAGCGTAAAAGGGGCATTGTCGAAATATCACGACGTTTGCGTATTGTTCGTATACTTTGCTTGGTGAAGTAGGCATGTTTTAATTTAAAGTCAGTTAACTTGATACGCAAGGCTTTCAATGTGATAAAGTCCGTTATCAGAATCAACAGGTCCATTAATAAGATGTCACTGATGAATAAAGTGTTCGCTATAACGAGAAATATCGTCATGTAGAAAATCAAAACAAACATTTCTATACGAAAACTTAGTCAATTGTTAACACATTGATATAGTTGATGTGTCAGCTTTTTTCACGCGCTTTTCCAATTTTATGCACACGCTAATGCGAAGCAAAGGTGGTTAGCGTGTGGCTATGATATTAATTAGTGAAAACATCATTTTGAATGATAAATAATCATATTATAACGAAAAATTAAATTTTATGGAAAAACATATTCACTATCAAATATATATAACAAGGTATGCAACTCAAAATCACCCCAAAACGGGGTGCATCGCTTTGACCAGCCATATCTTCATCAAGTATGCAGCGATTTTCACGATCTCGATCTTATTCAACGCAGAAATGAATTTCCTTTCTGGAAATGTATATGTCTTAATATTTTCACAAATGCTGAGTCAACTTTTAAGAAATAACACGATACAAAACTCGCATGACCCAGTTGACAATGATCATGCAGTCTTTAAGACTGAAATCTTCACGGAGTAAAGGGCATCTTCCCTACAAAGTTCATGTACCTCGATACCATAATTCAATAAAACGTATGACAAAAATATTATTACCGTTCTTGTCGTTACATTATGCATCAAGACTAACTGTCCAGCGCCGTTTGAAACCTTTGTTTACATAGATTTCAACTAACTGACATTTTAAACAAACGAGTGATTTCATTGGTCCAATGCGGAGGTGTGTCTTTACAACTGGAGATTTCATTCATAAAACATTAACAATTTGTTTGCCTTCTCTTGTTTTGTTTATATAAGTATATCTATTGTGCTCTTTGTATAATCATAATGACAATACTAAATCAAAACTATTAAATGTGTTCACATGTATATATGAATTGCATTAACAATGTTTTTGCTTTCCCTTGTTTGTTTATATAATTATATGTATTATACAATACAAAACTAACTTTTGTGTTTATATAAATATGCCTATGCAGCTACATAATTGATATGCATATCTATTCCATAAATAGCCTGTGTACCTTTGGTCCACAATATCAACTCAAATAGAACCTGTCATTTCATTTATAGGGTTTTGATCAAATGAAACTCTTTTACCTTTTTGTTATAGTGAAATGCTTATCATATTTATGTCATTTTTATGTTTATATGATAACATGTATGCAACATAGGTAAAACTGTTTATCTGCTTCTGAATAACCACTGTTTCCCATATGAACTCTAAATGGTATACACTTAATTTTTAAAATAAAATTAGTTTCATCAATACTTTATAACAGTATATTTGTAAATACCTATATTTCAATAATTAAAAAATGCTTCAATTAAAAACATATTGAATCAATAAAACATAACTTTTCATAACACACATTTCTTAAATTAACTTGATACTGATTTGCATATGTTTGTATAAATCTATATAATGTTTACCCATATTGTAAATATTTTTGTCAATGTTCTTTTATGTTGTATACATATGTATTTATTTATGTATGTTTCCTTTTTGTTTTTCATGGTGTTGTTCTTTATTTCTAGATACTTTTCCAGTAGTATCAATGTTCTTTATTATTATAACATGTACGCTTTAAAGGCATGGTATATAGATGTTCGCATAATTAAATTTATAGTGTTGTTCATTTTGTATAGAAACCCTTTCAGTAATATTACTGTGTTTATTTGTTATTACATTTTAAAGGCAGGGGATGTAGATTTTTGTTTCATTAAACTTACTTTACCACATGACTAGCAATCTGTTTATATTGTTTCTTTAAACTGTAGAGGATTAAATGGCAAATTAAAGAGGCTTAAGGTTTTTAATTACTTAAAAGAGTTGAATGCTAATATATATTGTCTGCAGGATACACATTCTACCCCTGTTACGTACAAATCCATTTATTCGGAATGGGGATCTGAATGCTTTTAAGCTATGGTACTGCTAATTCTAGGGGAACAGCTAATTTCATATCCAATAGCACAGATTATAAAATACATGTCTCTGTTGCTGATTCCAATGGTAATTTTTGTGCAATTAATATTTCTGTTAGTGAATACCGCTTTACGTTGCTATCTTTATATGGTCCAAACATTGACTGCCCCTCCTTTTTTACTGATATCTTTGAAACTATTGAAAGACTTGAAAATGATTCTTTTATCATATGTGGCGATTTTAACATTGTTATTGATCCTGTAGTAGATTATAATAATTACAAAAATATTAATAACCCTAAGGCTCGCAATAAAGTATTAGAATTAATCAATTGCTACAATCTTGTAGATTCCTTCCGACATATTAATCAGTCGAAAAAAAGATTTACATGGCGTAGAACAAATCCTATTCAACAGGCTAGGCTGGATCTATTTTTAACCACATCTGATTTTTTGCAACACTTAAAATTCACTGATATTGAACCAAGTCTTTAATCGTTAATCATTCAATAATTACTTAAAACTTAATTTTTAGCAATTTTTCTCATAAACCAGGTCTTTGGAAACATAATAACTCTCTACTGTCAGACATTGTGCATGTACAGGAAATAAACAAAAAAAAATGATGACATTAAACTTCAATATGCACTACCAATTTATAATCACCAACATATTAATGAAATTCCTGACAGTGAATTACAGTTCACTATAAGTTATCAACTATTTTTAGAAACTCTGCTTATGGAAATAAGAGGCAAATCTATTTCATATGGGTCTTATATAAAAAAGGAAACACAAATTATAGAAAGCAAATTATTAACTATAATTAAAGAGTAAGAAGAAAACTTTTCAAATGAGAATATTAAAGAATTAGAAAATGTGAAATCTGAAATAAAAAATATTCAGAGCACAAAATTAAAAGGATGTATGATCAGATCAAAATTTCAATGGACTTTACAAGGTGAAAAGCCATCTAAATATTTTTTGAGCCTAGACAAAAAAACAATGCAATAACAAAAACTGTATATAAACTTAAAAATGAAGATGATAGTGAAATAACTGACCAAACATGTATCCTCAATACAATAGCATCTTATTATCAGTCTCTTTTTAAGCAAAAAAAATGAATGTGGTACTGAAGACTTTTATAACTATGTAAAAAAAATAAACTGTCAAAAATTAAATCAGGCTGAGTCCACTTCAATTGAAGGTATCATAACTTTAAAGGAAGCTGCTTCAGTTTTAAAAAATATGTCAAATAATAAAAGCCCAGGAAGTTCTGGCTTCAATGCAGATTTTTATAAAATGTTCTGGATAAAAATGGGAACCTTTGTTGTCAGATCCTCAAATGAAGCTTTTAATTGTGGTAATTTATCTATAACACAAACTCAAGGTATCATAACCTGTATTCCAAAGGGTGATAAGTCTAGGCTTTTTATACATAATTGGCGCCCTACTACTCTTTTAAATACTGTTTATAAAATTGCCTCTGGAGTAATAGCTAATAGACTTAAATTATGTATGGACAAGTTATTTCATAACGACCAGACTGGTTTCATTAAAGGGAGATACATAGAGGAAAATACAAGATTAATTTATGACATTATGCACTATAATGAAGAAAATGACATCCCGGGCTTACTTCTCCTCATAGATTTTGAAAAGGCGTTCGATTCATTGTCGTGGTCCTTTGTACAAAATACACTTTCTTTTTTTTTTAAATTTTGGTCCAGACATAAAGCGCTGGTTTCCGATTTTATATAAAGATTCTAAGTCTGCTGTTACTCAGTGTGGTTACTTATCTAATTTTTTCCTATTGAAAGGGGCTGCAGACAAGGAGATCCCCTCTCATGTTATATTTTTATCCTCTGCGCTGAAGTTTTGTCATTTGTATTGAGAGATAACAATAATATAAAAAGGTATAACACTACATGGAATCGAACATAAATTGTCCCAGTTTGCGGACAATACTACTATTTTATTAGACGATACTGATCTATCATTAAATGAAACACTTAATGTTATACAAGATTTTTCCAAATATTTCAGGTCTTAATGTTAATTTTGATAAAAAAAATGTTGTATGGATTGGCAAGAATAAATATAGTTCTTATACCATAAAAACAAAATTGAAATTAAACTGGATGCAACACAGCTTTAAAATGCTTGGAATAAATTTTGATGTTGACCTGTCAAAAATATTTCAAATAAATTACAATGAAAAAATTGTTAAAATGGAAAATATCCTGAAAAATTGGAAAAGAAGATTTTTAACACCAATTGGAAAGATTGTTATTGTAAAAACACGTATTGTGTCATTATTCAATCACTTGTTCATATCACTGCCTAACCCACCCCATACTATTTTAAATTCAATAAAATCTTCAATCCTGACTTTTATTTGGGATGGGCATAGTAAAATAAAGTTTACAACTATACTTAAAGAATATAGTGAAGGAGGTTTAAAAATGATAAATTTGGATGCATTTATTCCAGCACTGAAACTTTAATACCTGGTTACAAAAAATTCAATCCTATAGAAGAAATTGGATATATATCACAAAACTGTATTTTGATACTCACAAACTTTTTAATTGCAGTTATCATTATGCTTTAAATATGTCTAACAGAACTTCAAACCCTTTTTGGGTGGATGTTTTAAAAAGCTTTTCACGTTATTGTTGTAAATTAGAAGTAAAAGCAGAAGAATTGTTGTATTATCCAATATTTTATAATCCAAATATATTAATAGGTAATAAAAGTTTTTTCTTTAAGTCATGGTTTGATGCCGGAACTCACTGTATAGGTGATATATACAAAAATGGAAGCTTTATTTCTGTTGATGATTTAAATAAAATGTAGAATTTGAAAATAAATTTGACAAGAGCAATAGATACATTTAAAAAAAAAATAAATATGGTATACCCTGTCCTACCCAATATATTATCAAACCCTTTTTGCCCCCATTATTACAACTAATATTAAAAATGAATCGGGAGCAAAAAGACTGTACACAATTCTAAATAAAAACAATAAACAACCTTCAGTTAAAGCAAAATGGGGTATAAAACTCAATACAACAATTAATGAAAATGAATGGAACTGCATTTTTAAACTACCCTTTTTAATAACAAATTATGTAAAGGTACAGTGGTTCCAATACAGAATAATTCATAGGATAATTGGAACAAATAGTCTTTTGAACAAAATGAAAATAATTGATGATCCATTATTTACTTTTTGCAAACAAAGTGAAGAAAATTTAGAGCATTTATTCTGGGAATGTCAGATATCTAAAGTAATAATTGATGAAATGCTACCAGGTCAATCTTTTTCTTTCATTAATATGCCAATATTTCTACTTGGATATTTGACAAAGTCTGATAGTGCAATAAATAATGTTATTTTGTGTATAAAGCTATACTTATTCAAATGTGGGACAAATAAATGCATTCCAATATAAAGAAGTGAAACTTCAGCTGCTGGAGCAGTATTGAATTTTCATTAAAAACAATTAGTTGGTCCTTTATTTAAGGCAAGTGACCGATTGCCCAAACAGTACAAAACAGCACAATACAGCACAATACAGCACAATACAAACCAACATAAACACAAAATATGAATAAAGCTGGGGTCACCGCCTTGGAACGGTCAATGCAAAGCATTGGGCTAAGAAATACATAAAGTACGAATATGATAACTTGAAAAAAATATCAATTTCAAAAAATCATTTAGAATCGTTTGACATTGAATGGGAACTATTTTATGCCATTGTTGCACAAACTTAATTATACAATTATAAACACCTATTATTGTTTTTTTCTATGCCTTATCATCTGTTATAACAACTTATTCATCATTGCTTGTCTTTTCTGAATTAAAAATGTCTTTATTATTATATGCACCTATTATTGTTTGTATCCATGCCTTTTTTCATCTGATAGTTCAATTAAAACATCCATGTTGATCTATACACACTGGAATTTGTCTGTTTATGCCCCCTTTAAAAAGGGGGTATATTGTTTTTGGCCTGTCTGTCTGTCATTCTGTCTGTCCAAAACTTTAACCAATATTAAAGTTTCGTCATAATTTTTGACATATTAAAGATAACACCTTCATATTTGACATGCATGTGTAGCTCGTGGAGCTGCACATTTTGAGTGGTGAAAGGTCAAGGTCAGGGTCATCCTTCAAGGTCAAAGGTAAAAAAAAAATCAAAGCTGCGCAATATGGGCCATTGTGTTTCTGACAAACACATCTCTTGTTCTTTTACATCTATACACCATTAATGTTATTTTTCGACACAAAATTACATGCATTAGATAGCTAACCTTATATGTATTGCATATGTTATTCTGTTCATTTCTGTTTATATGACATGCTTGTGTTATTTTTCATAATTGTATATGCAATCTCGAAATAAAATTTGTTGGAAAAAAAGTTTGTGTTATTATTACTCTATGATTTTCATGCTTAATTTGATTTTGATAATCATCATTTTCAAGCATGTAATTATTGAGTTGAAAAAAAAACATGTACCGTTTATTGTCAATAGTTATTTAGATTAAAGAGTGGTCTAGCTTATATGCTGACTTTATTTTCGCTTCATTAATGATATAACACATAGAGAATACTAGGTTAGCGTTGAATACAGAGAAGTTTATGTTGCGAGGCTTAGAACGCCGGGAGCGCGAGCCTTGGCGAGCGCTTTTGGTGTTCGAGTCGAGTAACATAAACTTCTCTGTATTCAATGCTAATCCTAGTATTCTATTTATCCCATTTGATTTTTCAACATGACATTTAACATAAATAGATCTTATTACCTTAACAATAAGTTTAATTCATTCTTAAAAGCGCTTAAAATCTAACGAATGTAACAATGCGTAGTGATATAAATGTATTTGTTCTGGTACGCAAAATAGTCTTTAAAAAATTCACACACAAACTGTAAAACGAGTAAAAATATCACCATATGCCTCGATTCAATTTTACGCAGCATGCGAATTGTAACACATTACGACCGTGAAAAGAAGACTTTACTTTACTATAATCATTTTATTTTCGAAAGAAAATTATCAAAATCCAATACGGTGGCGATTGATCCTAAGAAAATGACCGGGTCTACGCTGTTTGACAATGCCTTCTTGCTAGACTCTAGGCATACATGGGTTAAAGTCGCCTTTACTTACAGTGTCTTTATTTTTTATTAAAGTTCCTAAACCTTCACTTTTTGATTTTTCCCACAATGAAAACGTTTTCAACTCAATTCGGTGAGCCATTTTGATATTTTACCTTGTTGAATCACGATAAAATGCACTTATAAAAGCTTGTACGTGTTTCAAACACGTTTATTAACTATTAATTAATCTTAATTGCGATTGATTAAAAAGGTATCAATGTTGATATATGTATCTTTATGAGAATGTTTGGGTGTATCAAGAACACATTTTCGTATATATGATGTAGATTTTAAAGCTTGCTCCTTTTTACAGATGTGGTCCAAAATATTTTAGTTACCTAGATGCGAAAAAGAACAAATTAAAATGAAGTGTAAGATTTTTATCATTTATATAAATGTCTGTATATATTAACAGCTTATGTGTTTGTCCACATATACTATCAACTCAAACGAATAAGCTAGCTTGAAAAAGGTCTAGTCCAAATGAGTATATTAATAAGTTTCATCCCGTATGCAAGTACAAAGACTTATAACAACTCGAACCAGTAATACCAAATAGCTCTTATTGTTTACTATCTGATATATGTGCCACTCAACTATTTGATTACAAATGTACTTCTATACACAATGAACATTTTGTGCTAAAAGAGATTAAGTAAGCTGGTTGCATCATATTAAATGATATATTATGTTACAAACATGTTCCAAAATATTTAGTTATCGTGCTTCGCCTTCTCCAATATATGTAAAAAAACAACGTTATTTTATGATGCTACGTAGAATTCAGTAAGTGTAATATAATATATAGTATAGAGAATCATGCTTTTTACTGTTAGTGAGGGGATAAGTCATGTTTAAAACACAAACAAACAATCAATACATCTCTGCTCGTTTTTACGCAGTCATTGTCCGAAAAGATGTAATTATCTTTAATGTAAGAAAACTTATATCAAGGATAGTGGTAAATTATGCTTTATTTTCATTATTCCATACCCTCGAAAACTAATTGAAAGGAAATAAACACTAATGGTATGTAAAAAAAACAAGAGAGGTGTTTGTCAGAAACACAATGCCTTCTATTGCACCGCTTTGAAGCCATATATTTAACCTTTGACCTTGAAGGATGACCTTGACCTTTACATTTCACCACTCACAATGTGCAGCTTCATGAGATACACATGCATGCAAAGTTTCAAGTTGTTACCTTCAATATTGCTTAAGTTATCGCAAAACTTTAACAAAGGTTAAACTTTTAGGTTAAAGTTTTGGGACAGAATAACAGACAGACAGAATGACAGACAGACAGGCCAAAAACAATATACCCCCGATCATTCGACCCGGGGGCATACAAAGTTAAAACGGTATGTAAATAGGGTGAGTCTTTCATTCACAGCATTTTAATTATTCCAAAATATTTATTAATATGTGCAAACACACAAACCTTATTCGCAACATTACATTGAATGTTTAATTTGAAATTTAATGAAGGATTGGCGCAAAGCAGTGTACTTTATTATATGCATTATTTTTCCAACATAAATAATAACCATGTTAGTAGCATTAATAATGTGTCTTTCTTGTTTGGGTGAATTTATACTTATTTCATGTAGTGAGTAAGCAGTGTGATCACGATTACTTTATTCGTACAAAATGTTATTAAATAAAATTTTCGGTAAGAGAACCTTTGTAAATCTTTCAAACTTGAGTTGTTCCATAAAAAATGGTATGTCGTAAGAACCAATGTCATGTCTTATTTAAAGCTTGCTTAAAAAAAAAACAAAACCTTGTGTGTACTTAAACTTGTTTATAAATAATTGAAATCAATACTGAATGATGTCATTCCACACTAAATGGTCAGTAAATAAATGTAAGCTGATGAAATTGCGAAACCAGTAATGGTTGTTTTACCTGGACACCAATAAATTGCATGTGATTAATTACGCTCTCTATATTACGTGTTTGTAAAAAAGGTTTAAAGCAATGCAATTTTCAAATAGTACAATACATTCATTATACAAGTAATATGAGGATATCATATTGTTCATTTTTTAAGTTCATACACATTGATGATGAGTTAATATTAGGGGTCTATTAATGTTCCAATTTTGGGAGAGGTGACTTTTCAAAAATTAAATTAGGTAAAAATTGAAACATTTTGTGAGCCACGGTACGTTTACATCATAGAGTTAAAATAACTTATAAATACCACGTGTTTCTTAAATTTCATCTTCTGTTTAATTGCCTGTTTGCACAATTTGAACATAACATGATTTCGACAAAAAACACACGCACTGTTTCAAATTTCTTACTTGCAATTGCAAAATGAAGTTTAAGTTTACCATCTTTTGTGTTGTTGAAGTGCATTTCAGCAGTCTCGAGATTGATTGATTGATTTGGATTGATAAATTACATGTATATCAATACGGTGAACTATTTTTGGCCCGGTTGAATCCGTTTACAAATTATTTACTGCAGTTTTACACAAGATAAGTATTGATGCAAAGCATCAAAGGGCGTCGGGAATTTCAGTGTAAAAGGCACTCAATGAAGTTACATGGAACGATTTTTTTCTACTGTAAATATTAATTTATTTTCCGATTATTTTTAACAAAATAGAAAAAGATAATGGTATAACCATTATCTATGATTTTGTGTTATACCCCCAAATAACCATTATCTATGATTTGTTATAACCCCCAAATAACCATTATCTATGATTGCGTGTTGTAACCCCCAAATATTTCATAGTTCATTTCATTTACATTCGTTTACTTTTTTACTGGCATCCGTGTGCAGTTTTCATTAATGGAACAGAACTGTGTAGGTTTTAAAAATCTGCTTCATCTTGTAAGCATATGTTCATATTTTTCTCAACTTCAAGGGGAGATGATTCTGAACTTATTCTTACGTTGCTCTTTTACGATAGGGGTTGAGTACTGATTGAAACACTGTAAAAGTTTGAGAAAAAAAATTTGAATGAAAACTGTAAATTGCCTAAAGAAGCTGCATTTCACAATACTTTCAAATTCAGTAAAAGATCATAATAGATTTATTGCTCCGATATTCATCATTTTCAATAGGGTTCGAGTAATACTGTTATAAAAACACTTAACAAGTTTCGAAAGATTCAGACGAAAGTTGTGAAATCTTTTAAACAAGTGGAAATTCTTTATTTTTTTCAAATTTAATACAAAATATTCTGGACTTATTGTCCCGATGTTTCTCATTTTAAATGAGTTAAAAATGCTCATTGATATGAAGACACTGTAAGTTTGGAAAGAATCTGATGAAAAATGTTGACATATTTAATCACCTAACCAAGCAGTTTTTCACTTTTATTTTTAAATTCAAAGAGACATAATTCTGGACTTATGGTCCGATATTACTCATATAGGGTTTGGGTAGGGTCTTCATTGATAAAAAAAGCCTGTGCAAGTTTGGGAAGAATCGGATAAAAAATTTGGACTTTGAACAAGGATTTCAAAATTTCTCAAATTCTAAGGAAGATACGTAATGTTCGGATAATTCTAAAGGGTCCATACCACCTGGATAGTAATACGTGTCGCGCTTCGCGCTCTATATGTGGTTCTTAAAAAAAAACTCCGAGGTGTGCTTGACTCTAGGGAAACGGGTTGCTGGGACACAGCTCCTCCTTGATAAGCGGCTGCTTCCTTTATCGCAACTCATTGTAACAATCAATAATACGTATCGCGCTTCGCGCTCTATATGTGGTAGGGATAGTACTAAGGGCCTATGATAGACAACCATAAAAATACATGGATAACAGATATGCTGTTTGCATTTATTTGTTAATATAAAAACACGTGTATTTTTATAAGATATTAAAGTGATGTAAGACATTTTAATTAACGTTGTCACCACGCGGCATCCATTAATTTTAATAAAAATGACCAATTGTAGTAAAATGGATTTTAAAGTGTCTACATCAAAACAAATAGTTAACATAGAACACTAATAAAATAATTTGATTCTACTGGGGCTCGAACCTTGGGCCTCTCAAATGTGAAGCGAGCGTGTAACCACTACACTACGGAACCGCTTGAAAAATCATCTTCTAACTAAGATATTAATAAGTGACTGTAGTGTAACGGTTATCAATAAAGCAATAAACCGTGTAATCGCTGTCGTCTTGTAAAATTGAAGAAAATACGCATTAAAAGGCCGTCCAACAGATTTTGGCATGTATTAAAGCTTGTCATAAACTGCTTTAAATGCTTTATATTGATAAATTTAAACATTTGAACTAAAAATCTCCAGTAAAAAATAAGAATACAATTTAAAAAAAAAGAAGAAAAAACGTTAACCTCCACAAAGCTCGAACCTCTGACCCCTAGAGTCATGGAAGCTTGGAGTAAAATGTCTCGCGACTTAACCACTCGACCATCCACGCTCACGTTAAATGCGGATGTATTTTTTTTAGCTATATAAGCAATCCTCGTAGCTTCCCAAAATATCGATTCGCGTCGAACGACGTTTTTATCTGTTGGACAGTACCTTTAACCAAAACTCGAACAGCAAAAGTCTGCGCTATTGTTCGAAAAAACACAAAATAAATATATTTTGATTATGTTTTTTTTTTATACAAAACCAGAAAGTTTCACCGGTTCGTTTATTTGCCCAGTCCCTGTGATCTTTTATTATTACCAAGTCCCTGTGATCAGTTATTAATTAAAAGAGTTAGCTTTGTATTATTGGCAATAAATGTTAAATTAAATGTTATAGGCACAAATACAGTACTTATTTACACTAATTTACCAAAAAATCATCATTATGCAAGATATTCTGACAACAAAAATATATACATTGATCCGTTTAATAACTTCTCCTCCCATAAGCGAAAAAAACGTATTACTACTAGTCGCCGCACTTCAGTGCGACGCCAATAAGTACAATGTGTTAAATAAATTTATGCAACATCTAAATCCTCCTTTTTTTTGCATATATACACGTGTGTAACATTAGAAATGAAACTGGAACTTTTGTGCGGTAAAACTAAAATATTTTCCGATCAAGGGTTCATCGGAAACAATTGGAATGCTCACATTTTGTATTTTTCTACTGTCAGTATTTGTTTTGAGAGATAATGTTTTTAATGAATTACGACTATTGATTAGTCGTTTTCCCTATTTTCTAAGGGGAGATATAAACACTCATGTGATGATATTTTCTGTGCACTATTGTCACACCTCATTTGCCATCATTAACTAAAATTTAAGACAGGTATATATCAAATAAACCAAAACATTCTTGCGTTATCAATATTTAGGCTCATAAGAGTGCATTTTGTTATTTGAATAGTTATAAGTAAAATGGGAACATATATCGAGTGCTGGAATTGTGAATGTCTGAGAACTTGGATGCAGAATACCATGAAATATGAAAACAAAATGTATGATACTGTTCCAAAACCTTTAATGTATTAAGAACATATGTGGATAAGAATTGTTCAGATATTAGTCATAAGTCTTTGATCTTATCGATTTCAGTGAACGATAGTTGTTAAATAACAATACAAAATGAACACCTGCTTTATATATATATATATATATGTTTTGCGATATAGCTTGTCTATCATGTCTGGGCATGATCGTCGATACAGAATAAATTGGATGATTTTTAATAATTGTCCATCCTTTACTCTTATTTAGAGTCATATGATTCTAAATTCATTTTA
The DNA here is from genome assembly GCF_020536995.1 of Dreissena polymorpha. Taxonomy (NCBI): domain Eukaryota; kingdom Metazoa; phylum Mollusca; class Bivalvia; order Myida; family Dreissenidae; genus Dreissena; species Dreissena polymorpha. The sequence goes on along the minus strand of NC_068365.1, from coordinate 22,047,286 downwards.
GATAACACTCGTTCCCTCCCAGTTAAAACGTTTGAGAACACTGCTATAAAAAATAATTATTCTGGTCTTTGTTCGATGACTTTATAAAATTAAGATAACTGCACTTAAACAAAATCCTTTCATTCATAATGGATTCATAAATATGCATTATAATGCGCTTATAAATGAGTTTCGTGTTAGTGAGTGGTACCATGGGATTTGAATCATTACATTTACCCAATACCCCCAATGGAAATATTAGATTTTTAATTATACAATAATTTCACACAAATACTATTGCAATTTACTTATATGTATGTCAACTACATTTGTATGGACATCAGGAAACTAGTCGGCTTCTCGTTAAAATGAATGACTTAACATTGTTAACAAACATGAGCTGCGCTCTCGGAAAACAGGGCTTAATGCTTAAAAGCGAAAATTGTCGTCCCATATTAGCCTTTGCAGTCCGCACAGGCTAATCGGGGATAAGTAGTAGCAAAATTTCAAAGTAACGATGACGACCGACATCATAAGCTATTTGCTCAATATATGAGTGAACCTCACGCTTTGTCTGTGAGATTAACCTGGACTGAACAAAAACATGCTTATTATTATGAATGTATTGGTATCAACAAGCATTTAAAAAATTATACCTCAAACCCTATTTGAATACAAACTTTCCTCTTATATTAAATGCGCATTTTATTTATTTTCATATAATTTGATTCATGTTCATGTATTGACAGCAATTTTATAAAATGTGATTATAGAAGGTCGCATTAAGCATATTGACAGTTGCTGGTTATTTCAATAACACATAATCCCGTACTGTGGACCAATCATAATCAAGAAATGTCGTCAAATAACCCCACCTTTAACACCGCCCTTATAAGCAATCTCTGAACCGATTGGACGTTCTACATTCCATTTTCGAGAACTTCCCGTAATGTTTCTATATAAACACACATATTGCAATTTGGATATTCCATATGCGCATTATCTTGAAACAGAGAATTGTTTATTACCTAATGTTGCATTAATGGCGATAACATATGGAATAATGTAACGTGTGCTCTTTTAACGTAGGAATTATTTATATAATTATTAAACTACAAGGATTTGTTTGTTTTCTTTACATTTTTAATGGAATCGCCAGCTGAAAGATAAAATCGCTGATATCATGATGTCCATGCGCAGACATTTCTTGATTTTTCTACAATTAGTTATATGTGTGCATTCAATAGTTTTAAACGGGACTTATCCTGGTGAAAACGACTCTTTCATTAGTGCGTTGGTGGAGGAATATCGGAGTCTTTGTCCGTACACAGAAACGTGTTACTTTGAGGCGAATCATATGGATTTGCCTCAATACAGTCTTGCTACAAAATCATGTTGTGAAGAATGTTTTTGTAGCGACTCGTGCGGAAATGCTTGCTGTCCTGACCGCTTAAATGCCCGACTATCCGAAGACGAGTTGGCTCGCAGAAAACATGAAAGGTGCGTATATCCACAGTTCCGTGATTTTCGCTGGCGATCGTCTAATGCAGAATCTTCATATATCATGATTTCTCGATGTCCTTACGAATATCAAGACGTCAATGGAACTCGAATGAAGTGCGAGAGGGATTATCGTGACTTTGACTTCAATGACAGCTTTGAGATGTTTCTGCCAAGATCCTCTTTGCACTCGAAGATTCTGCCTGGTTCATATTTTAACTATACTGTAACATATAAAAACGGACACTGCGCAGTTTGCCACGGAGCGGCACACGCTTTTATTCTCTGGAGAACCATGATTGCATGTTTGAATCCATTGCCTGATTTTGTATTTAATAACCCAAAAGACATATCTAGGTTTGTTGAGTCAGATCCAGACTGTAATGTCATCTTCGAATTTCCAAAAGAATATAATGTAGACCCTGTGTCGTGCGTATTACGGATCGACAAATGCAACATGACTGGCAATTGGCGAGACTATGACCCTTACGTCGAAGAAGCATGTCTATCGTACGAGTCTGTGTATAACGGAAAATACAATACAAACATAAAATACAAAAACGTGCATTGTTTTATGTGCAATGGTTATGAAAAGGCTGAAATAGATGACACCTGTTATTGGTCAGATTCGATGGTGATATCAAAGCCTGTACCTTATACCGCTCTGCTATTCTTCATGGCGAAAGAAGAAATGACTAAAGACTATAGTGAAACTCCGTCAAACGACGAATCTAATGGTGACTATAGTGAAACTTCGTCAAACGGCGAAACTTATTCAGACAACAATGAAGCTCCGTCAGATGGCGACGCTAGATGCTCTTCAAATCCGTTTACGATCAATTTATGGTAATTAATTTGATAGCTTTGTACATTAGCTTATTCTGTCTTTAAGTTATCTTAATTCTACGAAGCAAACAGTTAAGCATTGGATGGTTGCAAACAGTTAAAGTTAAGATGTTGAAACGGTCGTTGCATACGCTTTCAAAACGTCTGTACAGTTTCAAGGCTAGATCTGCAGAGCGGAAGTTGGTTCGTGTATTTAATCTGTCCAATCAATTTAACAAATACTCGATTAATACCTTATAATCAAGGACATGCTATCACCATCCATTATTCAACCCAACAACAACTAACGTAAACGCAAATACAATCACTCTTCAGAACTACTACGATTTACCGAATCAGATGATTAAACATGGAAATATGAAGTTCCGTTTTTAGCAACCCTGGCCTTTATAATGGATACATTTTTTTAAAACGTGAAGAAAATGTAATAAAGGCAATTTAAACGGCAAAAACAAGCAGACATGTAAACATTGCGAGTACATGGGAAAATATCAGAATAAATCACATATTTTTGT